>NC_140453.1:2937036-2942036 GCF_963576455.1 Neolamprologus multifasciatus | reverse complement strand
ATTCGTGCTACAAAGGGCATTTAGAGAGAAGTTATCTAGTTGGCCTAAAATACAGTCGAGAGATGCTGACGGGCTAAGGAACTTTGCTGATTTTGTGAATGCATGCACACTTGCTATGCCTCACGTGAAAGGACTGCAAATACTCAATGACTGTGAAGAAAATCAGAAACTGTTGCATAAACTGCCAGACTGGATAAACACAAGATGGAACAGGCATGTAACAAAGACACTCATGGGCGGTGGTGAATTCCCCAGCTTCAGTGAATTTGCCTCCTTTCTCTCGCTTGAAGCAGAAGTAGCATGCAACCCAGTCACTTCCATACATGCACTTCGCTCCACAGAAACAAATGATGACAAAAGAAACACAAGAGAAGTCAAAAGAAACAAGGCAAGTGTATTCAACATTAACACAACTGAACGAGATGCAAAGACTAAAATATACAACAGTTCTTCATGCACACTGTGCCAAGAGTCGCATCCACTTATAAAGTGCCCAAACTTTCTACAAATGACCCAGGAAATGAAAAAGAAACATGTAAAGGATAATAAACATTGTTATGGTTGTTTAAGGCAAGGTCATAGTGCTAAGGACTGCAAACGGCGCCTCACTTGTGAAACTTGCTCTAAGAGACACCCGACCTGTCTTCACGATGAGAACTACAGCATTAGTCTGCAAAGAGAAAAGCAAGCTCAAGTGAGTATAGACAACGCAACACAAGGGAACTCACCTGAAAGCGCAACAGCCATGGCGTTAAATATCGCTAGAGCAGAACACACAGTCAGCACCTCCATGATAGTCCCAGTATGGGTCTCAACGGCTGCTAATCCACAAAGAGAAAAACTAGTCTATGCACTACTAGACACGCAGAGTGACACTGTTTTTATTGATCAGGATGTAACACAGAAACTGCAAGCAAATGTGTGCCCTGTAAAACTCAGACTAACCACAATGATGGGTAAAAACGCAGTAGTAAGCAGCGAAAAGGTGTGTGATCTTCTAGTGAGAGGTTACAATTCAGCAACAGTGCTAAGGCTCCCAACTGCTTACACAAAGGACTACATACCTGCAAATAGAGAACACATACCAACATGTGACACGGCAAAACTGTGGAGTCATTTGTCGTCCATTGTAGATGAGATCCCACCACTCCTCAGTTGTGAGGTGAGTCTCCTGATTGGTTATACTTGTCCCCAAGCTCTGGCGCCCAGACAAGTACTCTTAGGTAAAGCCAATGAGCCATATGCCATCCAAACTGATTTAGGATGGAGCATAGTTGGCAACTCAGTGCCATGTAATGCATCAGAGACAACAAGGAGTCTCTGTCACAGAATAACTGTTAAAGAAATGCCCCCATGTACTCCCGCAGATGCAATACGTGCACTAGAAAAGGACTTTAAAGAAAACGAAATAAACGAAAAGATGGTGTCTCAAGACGACCTTAGGTTTCTTGAGAAACTTGAACAAGGCATAACACAAACAGAAAAAGGACATTATGAAATGCCATTGCCATTTAAAGAAAGGCCACAAATGCCAGATAACAGACAACTTGCCGAGAGCAGACTCAATCAGCTCAAACGTAAACTAATGCGCGATGAAAAATACAAGAGGGACTATGTCACATATATGAATGACATTATACAAAGGGGTGATGCCGAAGAGACTGATGATAATGGACCTGAAGGTGAGACATGGTACATACCGCACCATGGCATCTATCACCCAAAGAAACCAGAACGGTTACGTGTGGTGTTCGATTGTTCAGCCAGACACAAGGGTACCTGTCTTAACGACCATTTATTAAATGGCCCTGACATGATAAACAACTTGACTGGCGTGCTTGTCCGCTTCCGACAACATCAGGTAGCGCTAATGTGCGACATTGAAAAAATGTTCCACCAATTCAAAGTCAATAGAAACGATCGCGACTACCTACGCTTTTTATGGTGGAAAGGAGGAGACATGAGCAAACCACCTCAAGCTTATCGAATGGCTGTACATCTCTTTGGCGCTGTTTCGTCACCTGGTTGTGCAAATTATGGATTTAAACGTTTAGCCAAAGAGAACAGCTCCAAGTACCCCGTAGCGGCACGGTTTATAACCAGAGACTTCTATGTCGATGATGGAGTAACAAGCGTTGAGACAGTGAAAGATGCTGTACAACTCACAAGAGAAGCACGTGAACTATGTGCGAAGGGTGGACTAAGGTTACATAAGTTTGTGTCTAACAACAGTGTTGCACTCAAAGACATTCCTACTTCAGAACATGCAATAGACACCAAAACAAAGGACTTGACATTCAGTGAATCACAAACGGAAAGAGCACTCGGGATGTATTGGAACATAGAAAAGGATTGTTTTACATTCAACAGAGCTGTAAAGGACCAACCCCCAACCAGACGCTGCATCTTGTCCACAGTTGCAGCAATATTTGACCCCTTGGGTTTCATTGCTCCGTATGTTCTCAACGGCAAAAGAATCCTACAGGAAATGTGCCGCCAAGGTACAGACTGGGATGATCCACTCCCTGAACATCTCAACTCGCAATGGCAGTGCTGGAAAGAAGATCTGCACAACCTGAAAAGGTTGCAAATAAACAGATGTTATGTTCCTGCATCGTTTGGAGATGTGGTAAAAGGAGAATTGCACCACTTTTCTGATGCAAGTACGACAGGATATGGACAATGCACTTACCTAAGACTGATAAACAAAAACAAAGAGGTACACTGTAGTTTTGTAATGGGCAAAGCTCGAGTCTCTCCAACAAAGGTTACCACAATTCCGAGGCTAGAGTTGACCGCAGCTGCAGTATCAATCACAGTAAGCAGCATGCTAAAGGAAGAGTTGCTCTATGACAATGTGGAAGAGTTCTTTTGGACAGATTCAAAGGTCACGCTGGGGTACATTAGCAATGAAGCAAGACGCTTCCACACATTCGTTGCCAATAGAGTGCAAAAAATACGTAACAATACTGCACCACAGCAATGGTTCTATGTACCGACGAGTGAAAACCCCGCTGACATAGCATCAAGGGGCACATCAGTAGCGGAACTGCTATCATCAAACTGGCTCACAGGCCCTCAGTTCTTATGGGAAAGGAAGTTAAATCTTCCAACTAAAGAGTCTATTGAACTTTTGGTGGGAGATCCGGAGGTGAGAAAAGTGCAAACACTCAACAGCCAAACTACAGAACACAGAAGTCTCTGTGACCGTCTCACAAGGTTCTCATCCTGGTCACACGCTGTCAGTGCCATAGCACGTCTCAAACGTTTCCTACTCAGAGACAAATCAAAGTCACTCAGCACTGTAACTGAAAGACAAAACGCTGAAATGGTGATTATCAAAAACTTACAAGGACTAACATTTTCAGATGAAATAAAGACATTAAGCAAAGGAAAGGCACTACACGAGAGCAACAAAATGTACAACTTGGATCCTTTCTTGGACGAAGACAATGTGCTCAAGGTGGGAGGAAGGCTACAACACTCATCGCTTCCTAACACATTCAAACACCCAACTGTCATTCCAAGAGACCATTATATTACAAAACTCATAATCGCTCACTGTCACGAAAGAATAAATCATCAAGGAAAGAGCTTCACAATGAACGAAATACGGTCCAGCGGTTATTGGATTCCCAAGCTAAGTCAAACAGTATCGGACTACATCCGTCAGTGTGTGACATGTCGCAGACTAAGGAGAGCTGTGGAAGGACAAAAAATGAAAGATCTCCCCACAGAAAGAGTTGAACACTCTCCGCCTTTCACATACTGTGGTATGGATGTTTTCGGCCCGTTCCTAACCAAACAAGCAAGAAAAGAAAACAAAAGGTACGCTCTCCTTTTCACTTGTTTCTACTTACGAGCAGTACACGTAGAAATGTTAGAAGACCTGACTACGGACGCTTTCATTAATGGACTAAGGTGCTTTATAGCTCTTAGAGGCTCTGTCAGACAAATGAAATGTGATCGAGGTACTAACTTTGTAGGTGCCAAAAATGAACTGTGTGCAGCACTGAATGAAATAGACACTGAAAAACTGACAACCTTTCTATCTGAAAAACAATGTGATTTTGTGTTTAACACACCCCATGCTAGCCACGCAGGTGGAGTATGGGAACGACAAATTCGGACTGTGAGAAACGTCCTCAACGCCACACTTGCTCTCGCAAAGAGACGACTCACCGATTCATCGCTCAGAACCTTTCTCTATGAAGCAGCTGCAATAGTAAACAGCCGCCCGTTGACGACAGACAATCTCAATGATCCAAACAGTTTGAAACCAATAACTCCAAATCATCTCCTAACTATGAAAACCACAACAGCTTTGCCTCCTCCAGGACAGTTTGTTAAAGAGGATCTGTACACTCGGAAGCAGTGGCGTCAGGTACAATACCTAACAGAGCAATTTTGGAGCAGATGGAAGAGAGAATATCTTCACAACATCAGGGTTCGACAGAGATGGCATGCTGCTAAAAGGAATATGCAAGTAGGTGACATAGTGATGGACAAGGAAGAAATACTGCCACGATCCCAATGGAGACTTGGTAGAGTTGTGGACACCATAACAGATGAAGACGGACTTGTGAGAAAGGTCAAAATAACCTTTGCAGACAGTAACCTTAGTAAAAAGGGTGAACGTTTGCATAAGATGTCTACAGTGGAACGCCCAGTTCATAAGTTGGTTCTACTGTTAGAAAGTTGTGAAAGGCAAGATGCATTAAGTGTAAATGTAAGTTAAAATGCAATGAAAATTAGTTGTTGCATATACAAAGGTATTATCATTGTTAACTTACCTGTTTAGAAATTATTTGTGTTTTATTTTGTTTGAAACAGCAAATAATTTGGTGGGAGTGTAACGGCGGATATGTAAAGCTATCTCATATTCACGTAATATAACGTCTGTGCTTTTATTTTTGTGACTTCCCGTGTGACCGGAAGTGAACGATGTAACGGAAACCAACTCGATGTACAAAAAAGACAGAAGAAAACGGTAAACTAAT
>NC_140453.1:2827036-2932036 GCF_963576455.1 Neolamprologus multifasciatus | reverse complement strand
GAAGTCCACTTTGGACTAGCTTCTTAGGTAGACTTTATACAAAAGATGGATGTGGAAAACATTGGTATCATAGGCTTGTGGATTCCCAAGATTTTACTGATGTTATTGTCATTTTCAAGAGACATAGGTACTCCACGGTTTGTCACCTCCCGTTTTGAAGCCTCGAGTCAACCAATAATATTTCAGCATCTTCTTAACATCTTGATAACTCCCTGGGAGCTCTGAGTCACCGTGAGTTTGTTCAGAGGGACGTTTTGTCAAACAACAGAGGAGTTATCAGATGGAAGGACTGCTCATGCTCAACAAGGAAGAGACGAGAGAAAATCCAGTGGTGACATTTAGCAGCGAAGCACTGCCCTTTAACAAAAGTCAATTGAACAGGAACACACAAAGGTCAGTGTGTTATAAACTGCAGCACAGCGATGACATGCAGGTGATTCACCTGTAAACAACACTGTAAGATGTTCTGTTGCAACAAAATGAGGGGAAACGGTTCACACAGTGTGGGCACATATTCCATATACACTGAAATGAATGTCAAATCTTCAGTCGCTTTTCTCATTTAGTTCACCGTCTGATGCTCTAAACTTTTGAGCCAATCTAGTTTTGAAACCTTGCATTCCACGATAGATTGATGCAACGTACACGGTCTTTGTTAGAGCTTCTTTTCAGTTTCTTTCCACTTTAAGCTCCAGCAATATGTTTTTTTTCCTTTTCATAGAAAACCCATTTTCAGAGGCTGGATGTCAGTATAAAATATGTTTTTACTGTAATTGTGTTTGGCATGTGTTCTTGAATAGTAAACTTGTCTCACGTTGATGTCAGATGTATGATGGGAATTGTAACTGTTACTGGAAATCCACATTAAAGTGTTTGGTCCTGTTGACACTCGAACCTTCACTGATTTACTTTACAAAGGTTGTTTTCAAGAAGGCTACACATCTGCCTTGGCAGGCCAGAGAGACCTGGGAGGACACAATGAAACAGGAAAAGTATTGCTGACACGGGTTTAGGAGCGTTGTACATTCACTTAACGAAATCACTTTTTCCTCTTTTGTACGAATGAAGTAATCATGATAGAAATCTCAACAAAGTTTCCTTATAAATTCTTTCTGAAATTTCTAAGAGTCTCCCAGTGTTTTACGTTGTATTAGATGAGGGGTGATTAGTGCTCATGAAATCAATTTGCAATATCCAACACCTCCATTCATCTTTGGCCCTGCTTTTTCAGGGAAACGGGAAACTTTTCTTTTTTTCTGTCAAGTGAATGTATGATACTTTCATATACTTAGAAGCTTTACAGATACTCTCGGACTAATATAACAGTGGGATAAGTCCCACTGTTAGAGATTTTGCCCCACTTATAATGTAAAAAAAGCGTTATGCATTGAGTAATCCACTCTGTGAAACAATGCAGACTGAACGATTAACTGTAATTTCTGTGAGACAGACGAGGAACAGACAGCTTTTTGTGTGGATTGATCCTTTTGTGGCCTGATGGCTCACATTTGTTTGTGGATTTTACTGCTTGTTTTGTGCTTTTCCTCCGTATTAAAACAATAAAGTTTTTCTGTTTACTAAAGGTGAAACTGAAAGTTTGGCTTCTTCAGGGTGTCAAACGTCTTCACAGTTCTGAAGTTACCTGAGGCATCTGGCTGTAGGGTTTCTATAATTATGGATATTTTCCAACGATATCTGTTCTAAAGTTTTAAAGCTTGGACTTATTTTAAAATAAGTGCTGCATTTTCAGGATCTGTGGAGAAAATAAGCTTTGTTCCTTCCACTGGCTTCTACCTGTGCAGAGACAGGCGGACACAGCGCAGTTAAACCGCTGTAAATCAGCAGTTTAACTTCAAAGATGATCTCATTTACACACAACTTTTGACCTCAGGTATGCCGATAGAGGCGAAGCATCATTTCATCTGCAGCCAACACCTCCTCCTTCAGCTGACGGGGAATACGTCCTATTCATAGATGCTTTTGCAAATAATGATAAACATAATTTACATGAGCATACACTGAGCAGAAGTGAAATAAAAAACACTTTCACCATAGAAGAGCTGAAAAGCAATTTTAATTAACAATGTTTTACATTTCCATACTGAATACTTCCATTAATGTTCCAGCTATGGCAAACATTCGTCTGGGGCTTATTCAATCCAAAGTTAATTAAGTTTTGTTTGAATTAATACAAATGCATTGCAAATAAAGGATTAGCATCTCAGATACCTACCACTTTTATCAATTACAATACTTTTGAAGCACAGAAATTTAATTGGAAACTAACTGGCTCTGCTGGTAAAAGCAGAAAACAACAAAGCCTTTATCGCACAGTGAAATGGCCTTGGTTTCAGAGTATGCAAAATGTTTTACAGCTCAAATTATCACTGCGTAACAGTGTTTAGATAATTTTCCCCAGAGGATTAAATTAAAACAGGTTTGACAATTCATCATAACACAATTTTTACCCACGTCGGGTACACAGGGTTGAACATAGCTTAAACCTTGACAGTACACGCTCACCATTACACACATTTGCTTTACCCCATTTCACCTTTTTTGCCTCGTGTGATCTGTCTCCTGTGTGGATCTCTGAAGTTTGACTCAGACTTACAGTTTCCTCAGCCTCGTCTCGCTTCTATCATCAGACTCTCATGCCGCCTCCTTTCTCTCTGCCCCACCTCTTCCCCATCTTCCTTTTCCTTTCTCCTTGTCTGCCATTCTTGCTGGTGATGAGAAGCATTATTTCTCAGAGCTTTTACACCCAGGAGGCCGCTGCCTGGCTTTTGGCAGACGTTGATAAGGGATGATGCTGCGGTTGCCAAGCCATACAAATTATTTCAGGAATAAAGAGATCAATAGCATCTTTTAGCAAATCCTCCCCCCTTCCCAGACCACCGTTTATCCCGAGTTTATTTTTTACTGGCAGAACAAAAGTTAGAGGAAACAAAGAAAATCTGAGGGAGGCAAGTTTTAAACTGCGTAGTGCACCAGAGGTCATTCATAAGAAAGAAAGGAAAGAAGCAGAAAAACCAAATGTCAGCTTTTCTGTTTGCTGAAAGTGCCAAAGCTACAACTCGCACATGTAGACACAAAGGTGTGTTTCTGTTCAGTGTGACTGACAATGTAAGGATGCTGTATGTAATAATACTGCTAAGTTTAAGTAAAACCCTTTGCTTGGATAATACATTTGGTTTTTTTAATATTATGTTATTCTTTAAGCCTTTTTGTGAATGAATTAGTGTAAATTATTTTGATATTTGTTTGTATGATATATTTGCAGGTTGTTGTTGTCAAGCTCAGTTTAAACACTGGAAATTATGGGATCGGGTAACTTAAGCATAACGGTGGCTCTGCTGTGCAAAGGATCAGGAACACGTGGGCATGTAGGTTTTTCAAACAAGCTTTCATGAGTGAATCATGGATCCTACAACTTTTCCAAATGTGTTCATGTCACCTACAGTAGTCCTACCACCAGTGTTGGGTCCGTTACTCAAAAAAAGTAATGTATTACACATTACTCCTTACTTTAATTAAATGCAATGCAGTACATTGCTCAATTACTTGCCACAGAAAGTAATTCATTACACTACTTTGATGTTTGTGTTACTCCATAAAATGACCTGAAGGACATTGTGACAAAATTATCAGTTAGCAGCGTAAACCTGAAGCTACAGGTCCACACAAAGACACAAACACAAATCCTATGAGGCTAAAATTGACAACACAACAACGTTCAGCCCTGAATGCTCATCACTGCCTTTTGTTAGCTTTTTGTAGCTGCTGTTAGCATGTACTCAGCTTTAACATGATTTTCTAGCTTTGTGTTAGCATGCTCTCTGTGCAGATGCTTGTAACATGTTACTGCACCCAACCCTGCTCCACCACCAGTTTGATGCTGACTGCTCGTGCATGAACACTAACGTTTCTTGCCTCTGGCTGAGAAAAAGTTTCTGTTCTCTACTTTTACATCATTTCCTCTGGGATTAATAAAGTATTCTGATTCTAGGGTTTCTGTTACTTTGGTTGGTTTTCCTTCTGTTTCCTTCTGTCAAAATGCTGCAGCATGAAACAGCGCAGTATGCTCAGTCTGAGGAGACAGCTGCTAGAGCATAAGGCGATCAAGGACCTAATGCAGTTAGCTAGCAAGCTAAATGAATCAGTGAAATCCAGAAACATTTTCATAGGAGAGCATTTTTATTGTTTGCTCAAAATGTGGCCCAGATGTAAGATTTATACCCAGTCATGGCATTAAAAAATATATGATGGGGAATTGGAGTTTTAATTGATGCCAGTGTTGTAACAGGATGTGAAGTAGTGCGATTCTGATAAAGTGCATCATTTGTTATCAATGCAGATATCATGGGAAACTGAACTGTGAACCCATATATGTATTTTATTTAAATGAACTATTTATTCCACTTGTAAGACAAAACTAGTCAAATATGTTTGAGAGGGACTGCGGCTTACAGGATTACAGGCATCAGAGGGACAGAGACAGAGGGCAACAGAGCATATGTAGGTCAAGCATTGATGAGAGATTAGTAAGACATCACATTCAGTCAGAAAATACTATATATTGTTATACTATGTAGATCTATAATTATTTTTAAACAAAAGGCACCAGTTTCCCAAAGGTGTATTCTATACATTTGTAATTGATTCTTTAAAAGTTACCTTACTCTGCAAGTTGAACTGATTGTAAGTCATCAGGTAACGTTACACTGTCACGTGTGCACATATACAGTAGCTGTATGATTTAGTGAAGTCTAAAGAGAGTGCACCTGTAGCTGCTTACCTGTTTAATGATCTCATCAGCCAGCCTGAAGTGACATTTGCAATAATACTGTAGCTCAGTCAGATTTCTACAGCAGCAGATGCCTGCGAAGTCAGTTCTGTTTGTCATTATAATAAGAAATGTTTGGTCTGGTTACAGATTTTTCTTATTCTGGCATTTAAACCTATTATGTTTGAACGACAAACTTGGCCACAATAAACAGGAGTAGTGGCTGTCTGCACATTTCCACCAGTCGAGCAATGTGACACATTTCCCCCAGGTGTGAGAACTTGAGAACAAAACCACTGTGAAACAATCAGGAAGACATTTCATCTCTTTCTGATTAAATGCTTTGTTCTAGCTAAACCTTCTACTCCACATCACTCACCCAAACACTGGTTCTTTTTATCTGTCCCATTGTTAAGTTATGAAGGAGGGATAAACATTTGCACAAGCTATTATTATCTAAACCCACTGACATTATTAGGTTGCTAGTACGAGGTTGGGCCCCCGTTTGCTTTCAGATCTGCCTCAGTTCTACATGCCAACGTGCTTGAAACATCCCTTGAAGATTGTAGTCCATGTTGGAATGAACGCATCACACATGTGCTGCAGATTTGTTGGCTATATATGCATGATACAAATCTCCGATTCCTGCAGGTGGTCTATTGGATTGAGCTCTGAGAACCAGCCATCAGCAGATGGACATGATCAGTAGGGAGATGCAAGGCAGGTTCGATCCCTGCTGTTTACAGCTCATGTTGTGTTTTCATTCAATTCTGACCCGACCATCTAAATGTGGCAGCAGGAAAAAAATCATCAGCTCAGACAAGAATTTTTCAATATTCTATTTTCATATTTTCCCAAGCACATGTTAACTGTAGCCTGTTTCCTGTTCTTGGCTGACAAGATGAGCAGCCAGTGTGGTCTTCTGCTGTAGCTGATCTTCATATGGTACCATGTGCTTTACATTTGGAGATGCTTTGATTGTAATGAACGGTTATTTACTGTTGCTTGCCTATTAGCTTGAAAACGCCTGGCAATTATCACCTGAATTCTGGCATCAAAAAAACATTTTAGCCTAGAGATCTGCAAGTAACTGGATATTTTTGCTTTTTTTGGACGATCCAGTGTAAACTCTAGAGATGGTTGTGTGGGAATATCCCAGTACATCAGTTTCTGAAATACTTGGACTAACTGTGCCATTTTTAAAGTCACTTAAATTACCCTTCTTCCCCATTCTGATGCTAAGTTTGAACTCCAGCAGATCATCTAAACCAGGGGTGGGCAATTCCAGGCCCCGAGGGCCAGTGTCCTGCAGGTTTTAGATCTCACCTTGGGTCAACACACCTGAATCACATGATTAGTTCGTTACCAGGCCTCTGGAGAACTGCAGGAGCTAGTTAAGCCATTTAAATCAGCTGTGTTGGTTCAAGGACACATCTAAAACCTGCAGGGACACCGGCCCTCGAGGCCTGGAGTTGCCCACCCCTGATCTAAACCATGTCTACATGCCTAAATGCAGGGAATTGTTGTCATGTCGTTAATGTAGATTAAATATCTACATTAACGAGCAGTTGCACAGGTATAGCTAGTAAAGTAGATGGTGAATCTATAGTTAAATTTTAAGTTTGAATGACCTGTAGTAGCCTAGTGTGGTTAAAAAAGTGCTGGTGTCATTACCCTAAATGGGTGAAATGTAAAGAATTGCACTTTCTAACGTTTTATAATGTACAAAACAGGTTTTGTTCTTAAGTCTAAATAATCAGTGAGTAAGAGGTGGGAGGCTCATTAAAAAGTAACATTTGTTAACTCTTTAATTAAACATGATTCAAAATAAACAACTCCACATTCTGAGATTTATAATGATTTTTTGGAATTCATATTTCCTACTTTACAAACAAATCCTGCAGCAGTTAATAGTTCTTTTTAATAATGAGATTTTTTGTTTCATTGTCAGTGGCACCAAATATTTGCTGAACTTTTCATCCAGCTCTCCTAAATGGTTTATTAGTTAAGGTCATTCTGGTGCCAGTAGCACTATATTTCTACATATATCCTGCTTATGTGCCACGGATAATGATCTACAGAATCTCTCATACATCTTTCTGTGTAAATGAAAGAAACGGCTGGACATGATGGGATTTCTACAGCACTAAATGAGACATGGGAATGAATGATGGAGCATTAGGACGGTAGTCTTTGTCATCTTCGGCCATGTTGCAGCTTCATATCAATGTGCTAAATGGCCCATTATTCATCATTGGAAATCAGTGAATGCGTGGGTGTATATGCAAGTGTGCGTTTGTGTGCGTGCGTGCTCAAAATGATGCCTAGCCTCTATGCATGCCTGAGGTTTCTGTGTAGGCAGGCTTTTGTAAAGAAATACTGTACAGGAACTTATCACATCACCCACTCTGGTTATTAGATTGCTACGTTTCCCTTTTCTTGTTACCTTTAAAAAAAATGGTATCCTTTGCAGTTTTAAAAATTAATGCTGACAAGTGAGGGCTTGGTATTTCTTTATTTTTCTGAGAAAAATCCTACATTGTGACAAGATGCGGAGATAAGTGTGTGTTCTGTTTTTTAATATATCCATGTCTTTTTGTTCTGTTTGCTACCATCTAAAAGAATAGTTGTGTCAATCGCACAGTCTGACACAGTTTCATTACAAAAGAACAGCTTCTGGAAAGATGCCCTTGAAAATGGCAATGAACCCCAAGCTGCTGCAGTGGTGTTGAACACAACTCGAAGTGAAAAGTGTTAATGAAAAATATTAAGTCAGACCTAGGCAGCCTAGAGGTTGGATAATGACTGAAAGGTTGCCAGTTTGGGTTGAGAAAAGAAATAAAAAGAGCTCCCTGCTCCCTCAGCAACTGCTGCCAATTTGTCCTTGAGCTGAGAAGAAAACCCCAAATGGCTCCAGTGGAACTGCTCAGCGGCTAATGGCAGAAGATTGGTGACTGTTGTGGGCAGCTCCCAGATGGGGATGTAAAATGTGTGCTTGCTGCTGTGCAACACTTTACTGAAAGATTTTGCAAGCTTACTCAAATTTCTGCAACATATTTGAACCGTTTATGTAGAACACAGTGGAGTGTTTAGTTGCAATTTACTAAAAACTGTATTATTTTGTCTGTAAGCAGCACAGCATAGAATTACATCCATCAGTTTTCTTCCACTTATTCAATTTACTGGGACCAACACAGTTTTCACTAACAGGTGGTATTTACCAAGTGTTTGTTGATCAGTCTCTAAACCCTGCACGATTGGGGCTTTAGTAGCCGATTTCACAGCAACTGCGAGTAATCTCTGCTAACAACTCTCAACCGGTCATGTGATACACATTATCTTTGTTGAAACTGGTGGTTGTCACCAACTGGTCTCATGGCCCATGTGACTGGAGTCACTGGTCTTGTTCCTGACCTGATGCACCATCTTTTGGCTTTATCGCCACCAGAGATCCTCAACTATGAGATTCTGACAGTTTGACACAGAATTTTGTGCTTTTTTACAGTTTTTTTGGGAACATTGGTCTACAGTGGCAATAGTAGCAGCTGAGTTGAAACTAAGAAGAAACCCCATGTGTCTCCAGTAGCAGTGCCCAGCAGCTAATTATGAAGCTGGAAATTTACTCCTGCTAGTGGGAAGAACAACATTTCTGTGGAGCAGTCAAAACTTATCCGTGGAGACAGGTGCAGCAGTGCACAAGGAGATTTGAAGGGCAAAAAACAACAAAATTTAAAGAATGTTTTACTTTTTAATAGCACAGTCAAAGAACTACATCCTATTTAATTTATTTCTATTTTCCAGCATGGTGAAATCCGACTGGTGAAAACACGATTTACAGATAACATGTATGCTTGTTATTTTGGCTTGTAAACACAGATGCTAACCCTAGCTTTAACCTTTTAATGTGCTATTTTAATGCTGTGTAGTAACAAATAACCTCAAAATGCAAAATGCGCCTACCGGGCATATTATTCATAAGTTATCCCATGTTGTACAGACGAGTCAATTATTAAGTCCTGGCGCGATCGTGGCTCAAGAGTTCGCAGTTCGTCTTGTAATCGGAAGGTTGCCGGTTCGAGCCCCAGCTCGGACAGTCTCGGTTGTTGTTGCAAGACACTTCACCTGCCGCCTACTGGTGATGGCCAGAGGGGCCGATGGCACGATATGGCAGCCTCGCCTCTGTCAGTCTGCCCCAGGGCAGCTGTGGCTACAACTGTAGCTGCCTCCACCAGTGTATGAATGTGAGAGAATGAATAGTGGTATTGTAAAGTGCTTTGAGGGGACCTGAAAAGCGCTATATAAATGCAATCCATTATTATTAATTAGTTTAGCTTCACATAAGATGGGAATTGGGAGGGTGCGTTTGTGTGTGTGTGTAATTAACACACTGTATTTCATTTGTTTTGTCCATAGGAAAACTCATACAGGTTAGTTTTTCTAAGCGGAGCTGTCTGGCTTCTGAAAATGTTTCTCACAGAGCAAAGAGGGTGTTTTTTGCCGTTTTTCTGCCTAAACCCATAATTTGAGGTGCAAAGCCCACTTGTCAAGGCAGACATACCTATGACCTTTGGTATGATTGAAACCAGCCATGGTACGGCACATCATATTATTTGATGTCCTTGCCTTGATCGGTGCAATCATTCAAGCATTAAATGTCTACTTTATAGCTATTCTGAATGTCACTCTCCCTAGTTCATCTTTTTGAAAAGGAAGGTCTTCAGTTTTGAGTGAGCAACCCTGCGAAGCAGAGCACAACTCAATCCAACCTGTTCTACACAATTTCACAGCACAAAAAGAGGTGAAATGCTCTGATTTCTTTCTCTACATTTTTGATTTACTATTAAACCAAACAATTGCTGACAGACTGTGTCACCCACGGTCTTGGTAAAGATAGCAGAGCACTTTCACAGGAGGCATAAGAGGTGAATTCAGTTCAAAGTCTATCATTATTTGATGCATTTGTCTCTTACAGCTTCTGCTGTAAGCACCTGTAGTGCTTTTTTACGTTGTCAGTGCCATCTTAAAGTTCTTTAAATTCATTTTTTGACCCACTGTGACAACAAATTAGAGTGTCGTCTAATGTCGTCGAATGTTCAGTTCTGACACGATGACCATAAAAATAACAGTGAAATAACAAATGAAGATAAAATACTTTTTTCCTCAAAATTCAAATAAGAGCTTTAAAATTTGAATAGCTACATTTAGAAATAACTCAATGAAGTCAGTTATTCATGACGTACAGAAAGTACAGTCAGATGACGGCAATAAGCACCTTGTATTAGGTCAACTGACTCATTTCACTGGAAAAAAATCTACACGAAATTTGTGAAACTTCTAAGCCAGATAGATCAAAAACAGCACGGTGCAAAACACATGCACTACTTTATATGTATAGAAAAGCACCTCCAAGTCGCATTTGGCATTCATTGGAAGGCTGCGTAAAGCAGACGGGATAAGTGCCTTTTTCTTCTTCCAGAACCACGACAGCAGCATTTTATGTCACCTTAGGATGTCTGCTGCAGGTATACTGGAGAATTGGTACAGGTAGAGAAAGATTACATTGACGGTCATGGTTTTACTAGTTCAAAAGTACATTAGAATATTGGTTCATGGTAAAATACCTGTGTTTGTAGTGTTTGGTTTTGCTATACTAATTTGTTATGACTGTAATATGAAAGGATAAAGGGTATCATTTGTAGCTGTAGTCCTTCTCAGTATGTAGCATGCCTCGGCTAACTGTTGTGATTTTTACAGCTCACGTTTTTACGTTTTCTTTTGAATCTTCCAGTTCTATTTTTGGCCACAATACACATCCCACTGGATGCTGTCTGCTCAGCACTAGTTAAAAAGCAGCTGATGAAGATGAACAGCTGGTGCTAGCTGGTGCTAGCTGGTGCTAGCTGGTGCTAGCTGGTGCTAGCTGGTGCTAGCTGGTGCTAGCTGGTGCTAGCTGGCTAGCACCAGCTAGCACCAGCTGGTTAGCTGCTAGGTGCTTGTTAGCTGCAATGTGCATCCGCTGCCAGGGCATTCATCTGATTCTGTCACATTGCAAACTAAATAGCTCTTATCATTTTATCCTTAGGTTATCTAAGTGTTTGTGACCTGTTGTTGTACATAACAGTTGATTATTCATGACCTTTGGAAAAATAGTTTGAGAAACAAATTCAATTATTTTAACCCCAAAACTGGTTGATTTTCAAAGAAAATAACTGCAAACAGAATAAGAAGTTTTAAGTTACTGTCAGAGTTACAACCTTACCCTGGTTATTATTTCTGACGTTTTTCACAGCGGCTTTTTCAGATCTGGTATCACCAGTGTGGTTTTTTTTTTATATATATATCTTTATAAACACACCTATTGTATATCCATCTGGCAAACAAGAATACTTATTATTCTTCCTTTTCAGCTCAACACTGGCAACTGGAATTATCATGTTAAGGACACAGCTGCTGTTGGGCAAAATGAGCCAAATGGTGCAGCGTCAAACCTTCTATTAAAACAAATGCAGAGAGTGGGTGGTTACACTTAGCGCTTATTCACCATCTGAAAATATAACAACAGCTGACACCATTGTTCTTACTTTAAACTTTTCTTTGAGGCTGCCAACACCTGCCGGGGTGAATTATACTAATGACGAGCACTCAAAGTCACAGTGATTGACATTTATCTGAGTTCACTTCCACTACACATAATGCCTTTTATTTTTTTCTTCTTCTCTCCCACCCTTAAAACCTGGTCCTTTTAGTTTGCTTTCCTTGCACATTTATTTATGCATCTCCAGGTGACGGTGACTGGCAGAGAGCAGAGACTGTGAGACAAACAAAGAATTAGAAAAGCCACAGTGAGAAGAAGAAAAAGTTGAGAAAGGGGAAAGCAGAGGGGTGTGAAGTCTCATTTAGCTTCAGCCGCAACAGAATCTTTCAGCTTCACTGGTTGGTTTTGATAGAACAGGAACAGCCGGGCTCCCCCACAGAGAAAGGGACCAGCACAGTGAGATGAAATAGCTTTTTCAAAACACCCTGATCACGCATTACAGCAAATTACTTCCCATCACACTGAAAAAACGAAATAATAAATAAAAGAAATCAGTGTGCATATTCAGTGAACCATGGCACTACAGTCTGTGATGGTGCAATGTGGAGGCTGATTTGTACTATACAAATGAGGATCCAGGAAGTGTGTGTGATTGTAAAGCGAAACTGCATACATATAAGTTTTAAGAAGGGACTTCAAATAAAAGTTGCATTTAATAGACACGTCTATGGCTATTACGTCTTGCGATGCACTTCATGTATTCATTAAGCCTGATCCATATTGCTAATTAACTTCCCCTGTGTGAGGCTTATCTCAAATTGCCTGTGTGCTGCACAGCTGTTCAAGAAGCATCTTTAAAAACTCTACGCTTTGTAAGAAAGTCTCCTAAAAAAATATCCTGCCTCGGGGAATTTTTTTTTCTTCCCAACACCATGCAGTGACTTACAAGAAACTTGGATGAAAGCGGTGAATGTCAACTGTTCCAAAGTTATGAGTGGAAATTATGCATGCGTCAATGTGTCTGTAACTGGCAATTCAGGAGGCTCAAACTGGAAGGGGCTCCAACATTGACACGGCACTCCTGGTGCTCAGCCAAATAAGCATCCCCTGTTTTTGTGTGTTTTGCTTATCAATTTAGTGCATAATGTTTACTTAAATAAAAAAAGAACAAAATTAAAGTGTTTTGTTCAGTTGGTGCAATGGTTAGCACTGTTGTCCCACAACAAGAAGGTGAGCTGGTGTTCTCCTGTCTGCATGGGGGCTTTGGCTTCTTCCTGTCTAACTGGTGATGGGTTGTTTTGGTCTCTCTCCATTGGCCCTGTGACAGACTGGTGACCAGCACACGGGGTATCCCCCTTCTTAAGAACTGGGATGAGCTCTGCATTAGTGTAAAAATATGAATGGGTGCTCTGTTTCTTAAATGCTCATTAATTATGGCCAAATATTTGAATAATTAAAAAACTTAAACAGTAAAAAATTAATTGAACAGTGTATATCCAACAATTTGCTGTCAGCTAGAAAGCTCTGATTCTGGCTTTTTATGGTGTCCAACTAAAAACAACCTTTTTTTATTATTAGGGATCTTTCTTGTTCAAAATTTTAAGATAAGAACTAATGCAAAAAACCTTTTTTCCATCTGAATTTTTTTAGTAATGAATCTTTCAGCTCATAATGCCAGTGATTATTGGACGTTATGTGACAGTTTTTTGTTAAGTTTGAATATTTGCTACAAAAACATGTTAAATAAGAAATTTATATACATTTGATTTATTTAAAATGAATGTTATCATGAAATACTCTTTTCTGTTACACTGTCACTTTGTGGTTAAACATTGTATTATATATGATGGGTAAGTGCACATAAGCTGCTGATTGTGCCTACACACTGTCTAATATAGTCGGGCTTTCTCTCTCTCGCTCTGTCTCTCTCGATCTTTGACTGACTGACTGAATGTCAATGAGAACAGATGAATTTTAATGCGATCATCACAGCTACACACCTCCGTCTATTAGCCCCACCAACACCCGATTGTTTTATTTATTTATTTTTTTAGATTGCAAGGACCAGTCAAATGGCATAAAAGGCAGGTAAATGGGAACTAAAAACAACTTTTTTTTTCTTCTTTTTTTTTTCTCAGACGATAGAGCCTGCACCAACACTCAGTATGAGATGAACAAGGATTGTCTTGAAGTGTTAATTGCGCAAAGGTACTCTAGTAGTAGGAGTCCCAAAATAAAAACAGCTGGGGGCTGAGAATTGGAATAATAATAATTATAATTATAATTATTATTATTATTATTCTTCAGTGTAAGAAAAAAGTCAGTGGATTTCTGTGCGATATAGATATCAATCGACAAAAAATATTATCACTTCTTAGTATTTAAAAGGTACCAAACTCATATTTACATATTTGACTTTGCATTTTCCCTTTCTGACACCACACCAAAAGCCTCATAGAATAGAACAGCTATGTGCTTTGCAATATATACATTTAAATCTAAATGAACAAAATCCTAATAAATGTAAATATGTTGTCAGGCTTGTGACACTTGTTTGCTTCACTGAAGTATAAACACAGGTGTGTGTGTGTGTGTGTGTGTGTGTTTGTTTGTTTTTTAGTCTTCAATATATCAGTCTTTATATCAGGTTTAATAAATGACATCTTTCAGGCAGATGAGTTGCTGAAATTGGTTTCAGTTTTGGACATAAACCAGCAGGTGGCTCCATAAAAGCTGAAGGATCTATTGTGTTGAATCTACACAATCCTCTGAGAGAGCAGGTGAAAGCAAACGTCAGACTGCACTTGCACATTCAAATGCAACAATATTATTAATATCCATCAATAGTAGCGCAAATTGTTTTCTAACCAAGTATCATAAACATAAGCAGAAATAAGTTAAACCATCTATTTAAACAGCATTCAAGACAGAAACCTCTGAGTGAGCTGTGGCTTACACCTCGGTGTAAAGTAAAGGGAGCACTCAGACTGCCATTAATCTTTAGTGCTCTCTGAACATCTCGAAAGGCCTTCATTATACCAATGAGGCTCTACTTTAGACCAAAGTACTCAGAAAACTTCTTAAGATAAAATGGTCAGCACTGTCAAATAGTTCTATTTGGTCTAATGAATCCAAACTCTGTGCCATAAGTACCAGAGGACTCCAAACATTGCTGATTAAAGGCACAGCAGCCCTGTGTATACTTGGTTTTAAAATGTTTCTTGCACAGGCGGATTGTAAGTGCAGAGACATAATCATTCACACTGCGTCTCAAACTAGACTTGGCCAGTTGACATTTCATCACTCAAGATGACTTTGAAAAGCAAATATAAATGTGGCCAGAGCCTTACCAACCAGTCTGAGCCCTGAAAATGATTTGTAATGTAAACAGAGATGGGCCAGACAGTTCCTACTGTCCTCAAAGTCTTATTTCTTCAGAAGCACAGTTGTCAGAGCTCTTCTGCTCATCACAGGTAGAATCAGCTGTTCAAAGCTTTCACTGTAAACATCAATAGGATCTGGACTGAATTCACTGAAGAAGTTCTTCTAAAACTCAACTTGGAAGATCAGGGCTCAGAACAGAACTCGGAACATCCTTCCAGAAGTTTCTGAGAATTCTTCTCCAATAGCAGACCAGAAAGAGGTGATGTGCTAACTCTATATATTCCCAATCTCTAGTCCCATAAAAAACTTGGACGGAGCATGTATCTGGTTGATGGTCTGGATTCATCAGCAAGGTCTAATAATGAACTGTTGACCGAGCTGAACTCTCTCTTGTCCCACAAGTGTCATAAAGAAAAACTGTTCTTTTAAGGCTTTTCCTTTCAGAATATCTAAAATACTTTTTTTTTTCTTCCAAACAATTAGTTACCTGGGAACGGGAGTAAATTATTCTCTTAAATGAGACGTTACTTTCTGTCTTCACTATGTAAACATTTCCACTAATTCCTGTATTTCTACTGTTAATCGCTCTCTCATAGCCAAAAAGAAAAGAACTAGTCAAAGTGTCACTTACATACATAATTTAGACTCGAGAGGTAACTGTTGTTTTGCACTTTCTGTGACTGCAGATTTCTTTTCACTACATCATGTCTGTATCTGCTCTTTCTGCCAGAATTAACTCTACAAGACGATGTCAAGTCCTTGTTGTAGTAGTTGTTCCAAACTGTGGATAACTCCTGTGAGACACTGCATGCTTAAGCAGAGGAGCTTTACTTTCTGATAGGAGTTTCTCTTTTTAAAGCTGGGTACTAATTTTTTAATGTCTGGTGAAAGTGAGTGTGTGAGAGGGAGCAAGACAGATGAGCCAAACCAGAGACATGGAAGTTTACTTTCTAATAACACAAGGCCATAATTTCTGGGAATGGGAAAACTGAGGAGTGCACAAACACACACAACATGATAAATATACCTTAACGGCGTACGGCTGTGTTCATCTGCATTGCAGGCTGACGCTAATGGCAACTGTCAGGGACGAAGGTGGCTGTGTTATAAGAGACAATGATCTTTGATGTGCTGTTAAAAACAGCTGCTAGAGATGCATATAGCTGGAAAACAATTATCAGGTGACTCCAAAGCAGGAGCGCTTTATGGAGATGACTTGATATTTTATGCTGTGTATTGCTATGAATAGCATAAAACTAGTTAACTTTGCAAATTAAGAGCAATTATGACAACAAAATGACTTGATTGTTGACTATTTAGTCTATAAATCTAAACGTAAAATATTTTTCAATTAATTGTAAATTAACTCAGGATTAATCACAAATTGATTACATTAAAAAAATCTGTAAATGTACCTTAACAGCATATTTGTCATGTTTTAATGTTCTTATCATCATGGGAGCATGATATATGCACATGTATGTTTGTTATTATTGCCACAATCCAAAACAATGACAAATACTCTCCAGAAAAAACCCTCAAAGGGACCGTGTGCTTTAAAACAATGCTACCACACAGTGTAACTGTGTTTAAACTGCCACGGGGGGGAAATTAAGGCTGACAAAACATCCTCTTCTAAGTTGGATTAAAACAAAAACAAATTAAAAACCATAAATAAAAAACACATGTAAAAGTGGGGAGTGTAACACAAACTTAGGACTCAGCCTTAAAGTGCAGTTTGGTTAAAGCTTATACTTTAATAAAATAAAATAATTATTTGATCCCCTGCTGAAAGAATCTCTAATTTTTATGGTAGATTGATTTGAATGGGAAATCAAGTATGGTTAGAGGCTCCATGACCTTTGTGTGCTTCTTTTTTAGCCACACCTTTGCTACCTTGGAAGTATGTTTTGGCTGATTGTCATGCTGGACGACCCGTTGGCATTGCTCTAGCTGAGGAAAGGAGGTTCCTGTCCAGGATGTTATGGTGCATGCCCTGTATAGGGGCATGTACTATACATACCCTCTATTCTACGCAGTTAAGCCATGCTGGCTGTTCCCTTAGCAGACAAACAGCACCAAAGCATAATGTTTCCATCTCCACGCTTGACTGTGGAGGTGGTTTTCTCGGGGTCATACTCTGCATTTCTTTTCCCCCAAATTCTTCTTTCTTGTGTCCTTGTTGTTTAAAATAAATACTGCACAATCATTCCACATCCTTAAACGCATTGAGTTGCTACCTTTTGACTGGTTAATTACATTTCTGCATTAATGAGCAGTTGAACACCTGTAGTGGCCAATGAGTATTAAGAGATTTTCACCGTAAATTTTGCCAATGACATCGTTTGCAGAGTTCTTATCAATTAGGTTAATGGCATTTGAAAAGAAAGGCACTGTGCAAATAAGCCATTGATTTTTGAGCAATGGTACGTGCCCTTTTCCCAGTGCAAAGCCGTGTTTATTAAACCTACATTAGGCCTTACTGAATAATTGATCTGTCTGTGACTAACGTGTCACAACATTTTAACTGTGCTTAGCTCCGCAAATCTGTTCAGAGTTCTACTGAAGGCTGTTTGCCCCGGTGAAGTGTGGGATCCCAGGAGATTCACCTCAAGGCTCGAAACATGAGCATTTCAAAATGCCCACGGCTTATTTTAAGGTGTTGGTTGCTGTTGAAGTGAGTGTTTTAAAGTACCGAGGAAAAACAGATGGCTGCAACAGATTTGAGCCAGCAGCTGGGCATCACATGCCATTAGCTTTAAGCTGCCCTCTCTTGCTGCAGCACTGATCATATTGTCTCACCCCATCTTGTACATACAGATGTCTTCCTGCAGTACCAATAAATCCTAGACTCTAGCCTTAGCCTTCTGCCTTTACGTGTGGTGTGGGGAGATGTGTTTCACTAACATTTTCTCAGTGTGCTGCAATATCTGCTCGAATGTATTGGATGTACAAACATGGCTGATGATAAATGTGTGTATGTTGAAGTGCAGGTTCAAAAAGCACGTGTTCATCCGACAAAGCTTTTCCCTCCTGTGGTGTCAGTTTGTCTGCTTTGAGAACATGTCTCCTGTTTTTCCATTGTGCCGATTTTCACGGGCAGAAAAGCTACCAAACAAAACACAAGTCAGAAAATGTTTCAGATTCTGAATAACCAGCGACTACAAGCAGAACCTTTTAGAGTAAATAAAGTTGGTTTTTTTTGTCTACAATAATTTGTAATGAAGAAATTATGCATGTTTGAACCTTTTCCTCCAACTCACATGTGCACAGTCATCAGGCTTATGAGTGGGATCTTGTCAGCTCGATGCATTTAAAGACACGCACAGCAGGGAACCCTGTCAGTATTTCCCACTGCTGATGTTATTGCCAGGAAAAAAAAAAATTTGGCAAGTTTTGTAGGAAAAATATATTCTGATGAGGAAACATTGACCCAGAAAGAGGTGGAAACCATCCGGTGGTGAACACAGATATTCTGTACTTGGGTAGAAGTATAGATATGAGTGTTTAAAAATACTCCAGTAAAATGTGAAGTACTGATTCAACACCTTTACTCAAGTAAAAAAGTACAGTGAGAAAGTAAAAGAAGAATATTTCTACCAGCTATTTTTATGCAAAGCCAACCGAACCTTGTTCTATATTAATGTAGTAATAAAATATTAATAGCTTGCAACTTTATTTCAGTCTAAATTTTAATTTTAATAAAGGTACTCAGCTTGAATCAAGTAAATAGAACATGAGCAGAGAAACAAATTGGAAAATTTAAAAAAATAGCTCCATTATTTTGCCTACATTATACAGCATGACTTTACCAATAAACAGGAACATGAGCAGGGAAGAGGTTAAAGTGGGATTCAGCAGGTCTGAGATCAGTTGTAATGGCTCAGTGTGCGGAAAGGGTCATAACTCACAATAATTTCTATTGAGAGCTCCGGTAGATGCTCTGGATCTGCACAAGTGAATTCAGCAAGACGTCAGCAGATGTTTCCTGAACTGTCCTGGCTGATTTCCATCCTCTACGCTGACAGAATACTGTTTATGCCGTCTTTATTCTACACATTATAAAGTTGGTATGAATTCAGCGAATGAATCTCAGCATCATCAGCTTAACTTCAAATTCATTGATGCAACCCAACTCTGACCATGAGCTCCACAGCCGCTGTGCACCAGTCACACTGTTCTTTACTTTAAACCCATCACAGTGCAGAACACAAACCTGTATATCCTGCACTAAACTGCAGAGTTTGTTCATACAGCTTTTAAATGGCTGCGTTTGTTTTACAGCACGTTTCACAGGGGTGCCCCACATTTATAGCGGTGCAGCACAGACAAAGAAAAGGGTGAGGAGGGGTTCCAACTAATGAGGGAAACCGCGAACTTGGAGGTTCTAAGAGTCGGATATATCAGGATCAGTTTGTGGTTTAGAACAGAGTTTGTAATTATAAAACTATGTAATTTATAACCTAGCTACATTAGCTCACTTTCTTCTCTCTCCGTGTGAAATACAACAGCTGTACTTCTAGTTGGCAACACACTGTGCTACAAACTGCACACAAACACTGATGTTTGTCGAGCTGATAGGAACACTGAATTTGAAATTACCTGACGCCTAAAAAAAGTCACTCCCTTTATGTTCGCTCCTCTTCTCTATGGCTAGCTAGATGCTGAAGTACCCACACCTGCAGTCGATCCAGTGTATGATTTTAAAACACGCACGCCCACTGTAACCCCTGACTATGGCACACAGTTTTGCCTCTCATCTCTTTTTATGTGACATCCTCTGATTTCTACATGAACAGGATTGCCTTTCATGTCTTGCTGTTTAGCCTCAAATCGGTTTATTTTTGAGTTAACATCTGTTAACTCAAAAATAACAAGCCTGTCTTGAAAATGTAAGAAGTACAAAGAAATGATATTTGTTTAAAAATGTAGGAGTAAAAAGTCGTCAAAAAATAAATACTCAAAGTACAGCAACAAAGTATTTGTACTTCATTACTTCTAACCTCTGCCCGGGAGGATTTGATCCTAATTACTTAGAGACAAGTACTGCATCTTCTTGTCTGCCACAATGTTTTTGAAGAGGTAGACAGTGTGCACTTCAAAAAAGGGTTCTTGGGTTCATTAGGGGCTCTACACAGATCAAAAGGGATCAAGTAAACAGTCTCTGTGCTGTGTTCTCACACACTTTGCAGCGTAGTGAAATCTCATTTTTGCATATATATACATATACATGACCAGGGTTCATTCTTCCTGCTATGTTAGGATGTTCTGCGAGAAATAAAATGTGGCAACCTTGTCATAAGCAAAAAGTTGTTGGTTTGAAACCAAATTCAGGTGCTGATATTTCCTCTGAGTTGGATTTATGCTCAAAGCTGAAGTACAGCCTCTGAGCATAAATGCATATGCACCTGCATATTTAGTCAGCGTAGTTAGTACATACAAACAATATCAGGCAGTCTGTCTTTATACTTCCACAGAAAAGCCTGTCTAGCTTTTCTGTTTGTCAGAATGCATGTAACAAAATACTGCTTTAATTCAACACACAGGCACCCCAAAAGAATCAATGGCCTCAGAGGAGAGGAAAATAATAACGGTGTAAAAATAACATCCAGGGAAACAAAATTCAATGTCTTTACTAAACGTGTCACACACTAGTTTTTATGTGAATGTAATGATCTCTTCAGAGGATGACATGATGCTCATTAGATCAGATAAAAGATACAAATGGAGGTAGATTTAAAAGAAGTATCCTGCCTTTGATCGGACAAAAGCCACCACAAAACACATGATTGTCTGCTGCTGCGCTAAACGTGCTGCCAGTGCTTAAAAAGTGGAGGGAAACCATCGCTTTACAGCTTACCTGTACAAAACATACTACAAAAATAGCTACACAGAACATACAGTACAATTAGGGAAGAGTAAAAATACCTTAAACAATAACATATCAACTTAGAGTGTGTTTTGTTATAAATGCAGTGAGATTGTCCGTTCATAGTTATGGACAAAGTCGCTTTTCTTAATCAATTATTTCTCCATCAATTTGCCTTAGAAAAGAAATGTTAATAAAATATTCAGGAAGGGGTTTTGTAATTGAACCTGTTGATAATGCCTATGAAGAAATAACAAATGTTTCTTGGCTGCCCCGAATTAACAGTAACTTTCTGACAGCAAGTGTAAAGATAATGTCTCAGGACTGGAACCATAGATGAGAGGCGGGGTTTACCTGGGACAGGTGGTTGTCTGTTGCAGGGCTAACACATATTATATTCTATTATTCTGCCATGCCCAGTGTTGGGAAGGTTACTTTTAAAATGTATTCCATTACAGAATACATGCCCCAAAATGTATTCTGTAACGTATTCCGTTACGTTACTCAATGAGAGTAACGTATTCTGAATACTTTGGATTACTTAATATATCATCATGCTGTTTACAACTACATGAATGTACTATTGCTGTGATTTATTACTGTTACTGAAGGTCCGCGGCTCCGAACCGTAGTAAAGGGACCTCTGGCTAATACGGTGGGTTCTGTGTCGGGCTCGTAGCTGAAAACTAGCTTTACTTTGTTGTCTGGGTCAACTTTGCTAGCAGAGACAGAGAGAGGCGTTGAAAGGCTGCTCCAACAGAACTTATTGTTTTTGGAGGAAAACACGAACACTGTGTACAGTCGAGTCTTAATAGCTTACTTACAGCTGGGCTCGTCAGGCTCTCTTCTTGGCTGCAGTGGTTGTTATTATATTTACATGCTTCCAGCTCCAGTTTTGCTCGATGACAGCTCGTACTTTTCCTTTTTCTCCCTCCCTCGCTCACAGACACATAACGGGTATGGCAGTCCATTCTCCCTGCAGCACGGACTACACTGCCCATGATGCTACATTCTTTGGAGCTATACCTGTAGCATTCTGCCTGTTAGCTTAGCACAACAACAACAACAGGCGCTCTCTCACCCAGGAAACACGCAGAGAGAGAGCGTCACCCTGTAACCATGGCAACCGTAACGCTGCCGCCTGGAACAACAGAACGTAGCTGTCAAACAAAACCCAAACAGTCCTGACCCGCCACAATATGAAACAGGGAAGTACCGCCGTGTAATCCATTTATTTCAACAAAGTAACTGTATTCTAAATACCACCTTTTTAAACGGTAACTGTAACGGAATACAGTTACTCATATTTTGTATTTTAAATGCGTAACGGCGGTACATGTATTCCGTTACTCCCCAACACTGGCCATGCCTTATTGTCTCTGTTTGGATGCGTGTCTAACAAGGCTCCACAGGGCTTGGGCTGGTCCTAAAGGACATGGAGAGACTGTCTCAAAGTCATTTAAGTGTCGTTGTTCTCGTCATTGTGCTGACAGACCAGCTCATGTCTCATAACTGTGGTGCAGCATTTTTCCATGCATGTCTACCCAGTCCACAGAGAAGAGATCAGTTTCCCTCTCTAATGTCATTTGAAAGGAGCCCCCCCATTTAAGATTTGTCACCTTTGAAATAGATTTGTTTTTCTTTATGATATAATAGCCTGCAGCACCACATTTTTACTTTTGCATATTTAAAAATCCCATTAGTTCTCATTTAAAATTCCCTGAATACTTCATTAAATTATGCTTTGTTCTTAGGATGAGATGAAATCGAGAACAAATGTTTTGCTTCCATTAATAGACGATGGTATTAAAAATTCTGTTTTATATTTTCACTTTATTGTTACCAGATGCCTTTCCAATTATTTGCACTCACTTTACATTTGGTTTCCGTAAATATCTGAACGAAGATATTTTTTAAAATGATATGAAGTTGGGTTTTTTTGGGGGGGTTCGTCCAAAAGCGGTGCGCCACACTTAAAACCTTACATATTGCATGATACACTCTCACACATAAACAGCTGTGGTTGAGTTGAGCTACTTTGCAACCAAACTAGAGCTGCTGTTTGAACATTCGGTGACCCCCTGAAGGAAGCCAAAGAAACGAAAGCAAAGGACGACTATCAGTTGATCCAGTTTTTGCTTTGAGAAGTGCTGTAGGGACAAAAAGGTTCAGAGATAGTTTAGATCTAATGTCCCATTAGGATACGAAGTCTTTCCACATCACTCCCTTAGATCTGCTGCTTTAGACCTTCAGGATGGACTGATGCATCAGGCTCCCCAACTGGCTATCTCTCCATCTCTCACAGTTATCCTTCACTGAATGCCTCTGGATTCAGCTGGCTCTCTGATGCCTCTGATCAAGTGAGCAACCATGCTCACACTCAGGGTGAAAGCATTTTTATTTTTGGTTAGACATATTGTGAGATTTAGCCCCACAGATTTACACGACATGTAGCTCATCACTCACACATTTAAAAAAAAATGAAAAAAGTGTCACTTCCAGCTCATATATGTGACCTTAATTAATGTCATATTGAAGGAGTGATGGTGGTGGGTCAGTGCAGAAAAACAGAAGACATTACTGGTGTTGCATAAACAGCAAAAGCAAAAATGTATTTATTTCTTTCCATGGAAATGAGCCGAGTTGACATATCTGTCTGACATACACATAAACAAATTGCAGACAAACAACATGCACACATCAGAAGAGCTACAGAAAGGAGTAAAAGCACTTATGGCAATTACTGTGAGGTTAAACAAAAAAAACAACAAACCCGAAAACAAATGGTATGCAAATGTGCAACAGCAAATTACAAATCATTCAAAGCAGGATAAATTTCAGTGGATACATGGCATATAGGCTTGTAAATTACACAATCTACAAAGGCCAGACACCAGCTACTTTGTATTTGTGGTGAACACAATTAAATGACAGGTACAGTCTCCAGGCATCCTGCAAGCAGTTAAATGTGTTTTTTTTCCTTCTCTTTGGAGTAACATATGGATGTTATATGTAACGCAAAGTTATTTAAGGGCTAGTTTTATTGCAATAGGCAAGTTTACTGACTGACGCGCAGAAGAAATAGTTCTTTATGGAGCCTAGATGGTGTGAATGACGAGACCAAAGACTGCAAAATCTTGTACCAAAAATATATTGAATAAATGGGGGAAAGGGGAAATAGGACAAAATAATTAATAAAACACAACATAAATAAATGCCCACAATTAATTAAAAAATTAATTGCTGTGATTTTCTGTGCAAGAGTCCTTTTGTTAAGAGCCCTTTTTGGTCCTTTTCACTTTTAAGGTATTCCTCCTTAGGGTCCAGCTCCATACAATGGGGAAATATGTTCGTAATCCAAAGACGGCAAAGTGGGGAAAACAAAGAATGGTCCTACCGGCTCGCCACTTCAATATGAAGAAGATCAATTCAAAGGGGGGGGGGGGTTCAATTCAATTTACCGGTAATCAAATACATTTTCTGCAGTTCTATGCAACAATGCAAATCATGAATTATCATCATCAGTCACAAATGTACAACAGTTAAATTATTAATCATCTGGGCTACGTAGCTTAATCCACACATTCCAGTAGCGTTCACTACAAATACAAAAACAACAATAAAGAAAACGACTGTCTAACAGACCGCGTAGCCGAATTCAAGGCAACACATAACGATAATCATTCAATTGCACTTTGTTTCAAAGTAAGCCCACTTAAGTGCTTAAGGAAATAAAAGTGTTCAAAAATAGAAGCTTTCGAATCGGAGTTCTTCCCGCGGTGGGAACGCCGCCGAACAAAGTCATTTTTTAATCGCAAAAACGATCGACTGGTTACAACTAAAAAGGTCGTTATTGGTAGATGTTAAGGACACTTACCGCTGAGGTGATACAATTTTATAGACGAATTTAGGGGAGAAAACACTTTGTTTTCCAACGCCGTTCTAACTGCCAGAAGCTTACAGCCACAGCAGGAGTCGAACCCGCAAGTATCCCTCCACAGCCGGTTTTCATACTTGCCGCGACGTGGAGGGATCAAATCAGGAGAAGGGGATCAAATCAGCTGACGTGGGTCTTGTGACAATGCGTAGTTGATATGGGTTACATATATCTGACATCAAAGTTTAGGCAAATCTGTTTTGCTTGAGTTTTAGAAATGTACCCACCAGCAATGCAACTTCATCTGGGATTGCATCACATTTGCCAAACACAGAGGTATGATTTTTATTTTTAAGATATGGCTGAATACCACACTTTCATTTCTTTTACCAATACCACAGCCTTGATCTGCCAATACAAGTATCAATCTTTCTCCCCTCTTGTAAACAACCGGGCTGTTAATAATTCATTTGTCAGGACATACGCATGAGCTTAAGGTATCAGCTGTGCCTTTGAATCCTCATCTGTGTTATATTGTGGCAGTTAAAGGTTTAGATTTAACAAACAGTAACAATTTAGTTTTTAATGGATTTTTCTCCAATATCTGATCCATAGCCAGATTTTAGTCAGTATCTGACTCTAGTGAACAGTGTACTGTTTGTCATTGCTGTAGTATAGTAACGGGTACTCCGGCATCCTCTCACACTCCAAAGACAGTGAGGTTAATTGGAAACTCTAAATTGCCCATAGGTGCGAATGGTTGCTTGTGTCTGTGTGTTAGCCCTGCGAACTGTCCAGGGTGTACCCTGCTCCGTGACAGCTGGGATAGGCTTCAGCCCCCCCCCCCCCCCCCCCCCCCCCCGTGACCCTGAAAAGGATAAGTGGAAAAGGATGTTTCAAAGATTCAATTCAATTCAATTTTATTTAAATAGCGCCAAATCACAAGAAAAGTCGCCTCAAGGCGCTTCATAGATACAGAGAAAAACCCAACAATCATATGACCCCCTATGAGCAGCACTTTGGTGACAGTGGGAAGGAAAAACTCCCTTTTAACAGGAAGAAACCTCCAGCAGAACCAGGCTCAGGGAGGGGCGGGGCCATCTGCTGTGATTGGTTGGGGTGAGAGAAGGAAGACAGGATAAAGACATGCTGTGGAAGAGAGACAGAGGTTAATAACAGATATGATTCAATGCAGAGAGGTCTGTTAATACATAGTGAGTGAGAAAGGTGACTGGAAAGCAAAAACTCAATGCATCATGGGAATCCCCGGCAGCCTACGTCTATTGCAGCATAACTAAGGGAAGATTCAGGGTCACCTGGTCCAGCCCTAACTATATGCTTTAGCAAAAAGGAAAGTTTGAAGCCTAATCTTAAAAGTAGAGATAGTGTCTGTCTCCTGAATCCAAACTGGAAGCTGGTTCCACAGAAGAGGGGCCTGAAAACTGAAGGCTCTCCCTCCCATTCTACTTTTAAATACTCTAGGAACAACAAGTAGGCCTGCAGAGCGAGAGCGAAGTGCATTAATAGGGTGATATGGTACTACAAGGTCATTAAGATAAGATGGGGCCTGATTATTTCAAGATGAATGAGTAATATCTGGATCTGCAATTTAGAGTTTTGCAGAAACTGTTTGTTGGTTGTGATTCAGATTGAGACCTTCAATAAAGCAGCCTCATGTGGCATTAATATCATTAACATGCAAATAGCTCAGGGTCTGAGAGAAAGTAACATTCTGTGACCCTACAGGTGAGCTGTAAAACTCAGTTTATATACAGTAAGTAGGTTTTGTCAGTGTGTCTGATGTGTGCTCCACTTAAACAGTATTTATGAATTTTGAGATTTATAAATCATCAGGATCAAAGAATCATTGCAGTTTGGTGTCATGTAGGTAATCTGTCCCTGTACCCAAAGTTTTTACACAGAAGCTTCTCAGCCAAGTTTGATCTGACCTTTCATCTTTTGCTCCAGTATTGACTCTGTTGTGAACCATCTAATGTAATTAGCTTGTTTAGCAAACTAACAAGAACTTGTTGACTACATTTCAGGCAACAAAACAGATGGTGGCAGGAGAGAAACACAAAGCCTTCTTTTGGTTACCTCCATCTAAAGCAGTTTGAAAGATTGCAGAGAAATCAGATAACTCTACCTTCATCATCAACCACTGCAACAGCAACTAAGAGATGTGAGGCGCATCTAAAAGTCCATTAAGAACTTGCACTTCTACATCTTCCACCAACCTCTTGGCATACATCACTCCTGCTGAACATTTCCAATTTAAATTTCGAGTAATGGTTTGCCCTTTTGTTTATAGAAGTTGCACCGGTGAGGTTCAGGAGACAATTAGAGTTCAAGAACTCAATGTTCCACTTGACTGAGGACAAACAGACACTGAAACCCAGCGCCATGCAAATGAGTCCAATTAGCTGTAATATCACTGCATCGGGTCTGCCTCTTAAGCAAAGCAAAGCAGTCTTTAATGGATTCTGGCTCTTCTGCAGAACACTGTGTACGAGTAGAAGTGAGAGCTCCCCTTAAAGCAGAGTCAAATATTCACTAATAGTCAAATAGTCACATTAACTTTTATTTATTTATTTATTTATTTATTTATTTGTCCCGTTTGGATCTTTAGCCATCAGAATTGTTGTCTTAAGGCCCAGAAAGATGCCAAGCGGATTTATTTTACCAAGTGGATCATCATGGCCTTGCCATATTGGTCCATTTGATTGACCTTTATTATAATTATGAATTTATTTTATTTTTTAAAGACGGGCCAGACATGACTGGGGGATAGGACAGGGAGAAAGAATGAAAGAAAGAGAGGGAGAGAAAGAAGAATAGAGGTGAGAAGAGATGGTGAGAAAGGGGGGAAGAAAAAAAAAGAAAAACAAACAAAACACCTGGATCACCCGTATGGAGATAAAAAAAATAAAAATAAAAAAAAAACAGAAGAGAAAACAAACAACAAAGAGCAACATAATAAAAACGACACCATCACAATAAACTAGCTAACAATAGATAACAGATACTTTTTTTAATTTCACCTGTTGAGAATGAAAAAAGAAAACGAGAGCAATAGAATAAACAACATCACGATGATCTATGTGAATATAACAGTAAATACTAAATATTAAACATTATTGTGCAGCACGTAAGATCGACAGCGCACAGTGTGGTTTGAGGTAGGAGCTGCTAGAGGGTGTGGGGGGCCACAGCTCCGTCCACCAGGGCATGAAGCAGGTATGGAGGAGATCAAGACTCCAGACATCCAGAGGCCCCCAGAACACAAGAGACCAAGGAAGACCAACAGAGGGGCAGCTGCGCCACTATCCCAGAAAGAGCTGAGGAGTCCCAGATGTGGGGTCACTCAGCAGCCGTGGAGCAGAAGCCGGGGGGGGGGTTGCAGTGAGCTCCACTGGCAGCCAGCTGTGCCAGAGTGACCAAGCCCCAGGCCGAGAGGCCGAGGGCACCCCACCCCGAAGTGGCCCGAGCGAGCTCCAGGCCCCGACAAGGCAACACGTACCTGGACGCCCATCCCCAGACACAAAGAACCACCAACGCACCGATGTCTGAGGGCGTCTGCCACTGGTTGGGGAAGTGGTGGGGGGGAGAAAGGCCTCCATACCTTGGAGGACCTGGGATGTCCCCAGAGAGGTGGCGTCTCGTACCCGACCTGATATATGGACACAGACAAACAGGCACAGATACAAACATCCATTCCCACCCTCATGCTCTCATATGCAATTACTCAACACTCACCCAACGTGGAGACAGACACTGTCCACACAATCACACTGCCCAAGTGTACTCTAAGCCCCGGGTCTAGGTACCCTTGTGCACATTATCATATTCTAGCATGCCATTGTGGTGATGGGAAATGTAGTTCTCTTCTTGCAATAGCTGTCAGTGTTGTTTTCCTCTCAGACAGCTTTGTTTACCAGCGTTAGCCCTCTTGACATCACAAGCTATACGCCCCGTTGTTTTGCTCACGGGGGGAAAAAGGAGATGTAGACAATTGGTCAGGCAGAGGAGAGAAATGAAGGCAGGAGTTTGACTATAGGGGTGGTGCGGGGAGGTGAAGACCGAGCTGAGTAAGGTTGTGCCACTGAAGAGAAAAGGTGAGAGAGGGAGCGAAGGGTGAGAAGTAAGAAGAAAGCTGGCAGGGTGAAAAGGATCTGAGAGGGGATATAGACTGAGGTGTGTATCCCGGCGGCTTTTGAAGTGGGTTATGAAAGTAGGCCTAGAATCCTGTGGAGCGTGTTCTCATACTACAGAGGAGAACAATAGGGGGGCTCAACACCTTTCTGACCAAAAAACACACAGTCGGTTCCTCAGAACATTAAAATACAACACAAACACTCGTGTGTTCCAGTGTACATTTCTCCGTGTATGTGTGCTTATGTCAATATTCATCTCTCTCAAGCTTTTTACTGAGTGTTTCCTTGTCTTTCAGTGGGTTTGCAGTGTGTGTGTGTGTGTGTGTGTGTGTGTGTGTGTGTTTGTTTCTAGCTGCAAACTCTGACTCATCAGAAAGCAAAGAAATGAGGTAAAGAGATGAATGTGTTCTAAAGCTGTTGTCTTGTGAACCCACTACAATCTGCCCACAGTAACTCCCAAGTCTGAGGAAAAAAATAAACCTGGTTTGTTTTCATTACACATGAGAATACGTTTCCATACGTGTCAGCACAACTACATCTCCAGCCAGCCAATGGATATCTATATGTAGGCCTAATTAGCCCAAAGCTCTGACGGAGCTTCCCTGAGTTGCACTTTGTTTGCCAAGAGCTGATTGGATTGAATCGCCAAGCTGGCTGAACTTCACAATAGCACTAACTCAAACCATATTTTGCTGGGGACCTTTCCAAGTAACTCTCCCACCACCTCTCTGTTTCTCACACCTATTTCCCACTTTTCTTATGTTCATTTTCCTCCGATGTTTGTGTATCTGTTTCACTCGCCACGCTTTTCCATCTCTCTCTGCTTCCATTTCTATTCACTTACCTGATGTCTTCTGCTTCTGTGCCGGCATTTACATGTCTTTTTGTTTGTGTTCATGCGTGTGTGTCTGCCTGTGTTTGTGCACGCACTGCACGCAACTCATTGCTTTGCATAATTGTATTATCTTATTTTCCATTATTCTTTACAGTTTCTTCCCACAGGCGGTAAATATAGGAAACCTGCTATTCTTTGTTTTATTTTTTTTAAGATTTAATTTCTTCGGGGAAGAGAAGGTGTAGGAGTCTCTCTATGGTTTACAGATTCATTGTTCAGGTTATAACTGTCTCCTTAGGGTGTGAAGTTGGGAGCTTACGTCCACAGTTTCTGCTGATGGATACAGTGTTTGTATCCTGGTATTATAATGATAATGATAATAGATAATAAGATCAGATTATTTGATATAATTGAAACTTTGATATATTTGATATTAATAACAACAGCATCAACTTTTATATTTATATGACACGGTTCCTAAAACTTGCAGAAAGTTACAAATATTAACAAAAAAAGAAGAGCAAGAATACAAGTTCTTAAAAACAAATAGATACAAAATAGACAGAAATAAAAGCCATATCAAGACTTATGATCATAAAGTGATTCAAGAATTAATTTAAAAGATGATAAAGATGTTGCTGGTTTGTTCTCAACAGGCTTTAATGGAAAATGCCTGGTCAGCGAGCCATGACCTATAAATAACCAGCAGGGCCCAGTGAGTGTCAGGTAAGGGGTTAATGAGTCCATGATGTAATGTGAAGCAAGGACATTTAATGCTTTAAAAGGCAAAAAGAGGTTCTGTTTTAGAGGTCTGAAGGACAGAACAGGTCACTAAAAACCGGCACATGGTGCAGGACGATTAAGCTCGATTGTGGCCAACACGATGGTTACAACCAAACCAAAAATGAGAAAGCACTACCTCTCCCAAAAAGTCAAGGAAATGTTACGATTCAGGCTGCGGAGATATTCCATGTCTCAAATATAAATTAAATACATTTAAAAATTTCTTACAAAGCATCCTTACATTCATCTGTTACACTTCATTCTGTGTTTGGGGGAGTATTACGTGGAGAGGATACAAGCTGAGATGTTACCAGCTCCCCACAGAGAACACAGAGAATACCATGTCCTGTTGTTGGAAATGGGATTCTAGAGGCAGGACACAGATACATGTGGGGACTATCTACAGGTGTGACACTGACATGCGGAGTTCAAGTCCAAAATAATTATTGTCCAGTTATTGACAGAAATTCAGACTTTTTCTGGAATGCACCGATACAGTCTTGTATTCCCAGAAGACTTTGATATTGGCTACAGAGTGACGGATGGATGCTGGGTCTCTGGAAACCACGAGTGGGGTCGGGGAGTAAACAGAACTTTCAAAGAGCAAAACAAATGTGCAAAGATTTTTGGAGGAGTTCAGAGCGTTCTTTACAGATATCACTTGAGTGTCTGGTTCATTTTCAAGGATCTGCTCTGTTTTGCCAACAGTGATAAATGGGAAGCAACTCGTTAATGCTGAACCTGTTTTAACATTATTGACGATGGTCTCACTAATCATCAGATCTGTACCTTTGACATGGATGTTTATTTGTGGATTTGTCTGCATTGGTCTGGGTGAACTGGTGGGAACCAGAACCTTCAGGTCTTGAGCCTTTTCATCTGGGTATAAGAGCTAGCTCCTGTACACTGCAGGCAGCAGCACTGTGAGCTCAAGGTCACATCAGCCCTGTGAGCCAGCTGGATAGACCAGGATTCCAAACTGTGGGTAAGAAAATGATCACAGCTTTGCTTTGGGCAGCAGTTGTGCATGTGGATTTATATCCACTGTGGCTCTGTGGAATGAAGAGCAAGGGAAGAGCAGTGAATGCAAGTCCTATATAGCTAGCATTTATGGGAATCCCTAATTTTCTAGAATCGGGTCAAACTCTGAGATCTGCTGCTCAGTATTGCTTCTGTTCACCCAGCTGATGGCATCCCAAGCAGCTTCAAATAGAGGTGAGTGGAGGCATTGATTTCAAAAGGAACTGCAGTCTAAGTTATAAACTCCAGCTAGTAGTAAACCAAAGTGCCGACACGACCAGCATCTCATGCTCATCCCACAAGAGCACTGAACAAATTGCTGGGGCTGGCATGTGATTTTAACCCATCATGTGTCAGTGCAGAATGCAGTGTTAAGAGGTCGTACTTTCTTTTTTTTTTTTTTACATATTTCTGCGAGACCAGGCTGAAATTGACTGTTGTTATAGCTTGGAGAGTGACAAGGTAAAATGTCATTCAATGTGTATGTTTATCTCAAACCTCGGTCGGAGCTATGTTTCTGTCTCTCTCCACACGGAGCTGTCTTTCTGAGCAGAGCTCTGAGGGACTTTATGCTTGGTAATCCATTAAAAAAAGGCAGGCACATTACGAGGGCATATTAAATCTCACGCTTAAATTACCCCCTATCACAACCTCCTCCTTTTGCTTCTTGAGAGCAAAATGTAATGCATTCTCAGGCTGTTTTTAGGGGGGAGCTTGTTTTGTTTTTGTTTTTTTACACATAATGAAACCAATTTACAGGTAATTGCCTCCTCTCTGTACTCCTTGTCCGGTGCCTGGTAATGACAGTGCTGTGTGTGGAGTGATAAAAACGCAGGAAAACAGGAGCCAGTGTGTTGTCATGCTGAAAGCAGGGATGTCACACTTTACTGCGTAATTCCATGAACTAGACACACAGAGAGGAAACAAAATGCCTGTTTTGACATGTGTCTGGCTCTACTTACTGATAAACAGGTCAAAATTTTTTTCATCCAATACACTCTGATTTGTGATTTTTCTTTTGCCACTACAATAAAATTTACATTTGTTTACCTTTAATTACACATTTTATTAAAAAGACAATTGTGAAACATGGTAACTATGTAAATGTATTATGTTTACTACACTGGATATCCCTTTACCTGTTCAGCCCCTGCTAACATAAATATCTAATGAGCCAGCTATACTGCAGCAACCCAATGCATTTAGACACGTATACAAAGTCAAGATGACCTGCTTAAGTTCAAACCGAGCATCAGAATGGAGAAGGAAGGTGACTTAACTGAATGTCATTTAGCTGTTGGGCTGGGCTGAGTATTTCAGAAACTGTGGCTCTACTGGGATTTTCCCCACAACCATCTTAGAGTTCACAAAGAGTGGTCTAAAAAAAGAAAATATCCAGGGAGTGTCAGTTCTCTAGCCGAAAATGCCTCGTTAATGCCAAAGGAGAATGACCAAACTGCTTTGAGCTTATAGGAAGGCAGCAGTAACATCAAATGACCAACTTTTAAATCCAAGGCATGCAGAAGAGCATCTCTGAATTCACAACACAGAACCTTGATGGACATATTGGCTGCAGCATTGGAAAAACATTGCCTGTTTTGACGAAACTCGATTTCTGCTGCAGAGTTCAGTAGGGATGGGTATCGAGAACCGGTTCCCACTGTTTCAATTCCTTGGAATCGTTTGCCATTTTTGCAAACGATTCCCTTATCGATTCCAGTCGCCCCGAATGACGTCACCACGTTGCGGAGCGTCATTTACCTGGCAGGAAACACGGCGCCTAAGCGGCTCAAACGCTCAAAAGTTTGGTTATACTTTACGAGAACGGAAGACAACAGGGCAACTTGCAATACTTGAAAAGCAGATATTTCATTTAAGGGAGGAAACACTACAAAAATGCAAAAGCATTTGCTCACAAAACACACGATGACCTTAAATGAATGTCGTGTTTTTAATTCCGCTCCGGACTCGTGAATCTCAACCCAGCAGCAGCGGTAACGTTTGCACGTCCTCTCCCGTTAATGCGGCAGGTAAATAATCAACTAACAGTGCATATTATGTTAGCGCGATCTGCCTTATTACAAAACCTGCCGTTACTGTGCGTTTAGGTGACCATGATGAGACAGACAGAGTCTGGCTCAGATGCTGGCAGTTCTCGCTGCAGTCTACCGTAGCATCTCCTTTCAGGCCAGGATAGACGAATGTCACCGAGCAGTGACTAAGTTTGTGGTAAAAGGCTTGCACCCATTTGCCACAGCAGATGCCCCCGATTTTCGGTAAGTGAATGTGTTTAATTGTAGGCAGGGACATTACTGGATATTCTTGTGTAATTGCTACAGAAGAATATTTATTGTATTATTTTACATTTACAATTTTCTTTCCTGGGGACCCTGTGACGCCCCATTGAAGAGCCATAGGCTGGATCTCTTAAGATCTCACTGTTGGGTTTGTAAGGCCATGTTACTCCTAAATTTTATCTTGTTCAAAGAGAAGATATTAAAAAAAGTTCTAAGCTAATCGAACTTAGGGTTCTCCTTTTTTAAAAAGAATTGATAAAGAATCGAATCGTTAAACAGAATCGAAAATGGAATCGGAATCGTGAAAATCTTATCAATACCCATCCCTAGAGTTCAGTTAGTGGGGTCAGAGTTTTGCATAAACAGCATGAAATCATGGATCCATCCTACCTTCTATCAGGTGTTCAGGCTGCTGCTGTTAGATTGTTATTGCTATCATATCAATATGGACGAAAATCTTTGAGGAATGTTTCCAGCACCTTGTTGATTCTTTGCTCTGAAGGCAAAAGGGACTCTAACCCAGTGCTAGCAAGGTGTTCCTAATGAGGTGGTAATAATAATGGATTGCATTTATATAGCGCTTTTCAGGACCCCCCCAAAGCGCTTTACAATACCACTATTCATTCACTCTCACATTCACACACTGGTGGAGGCAGCTACAGTTGTAGCCACAGCTGCCCTGGGGCAGACTGACAGAAGCGAGGCTGCCATATCGCGCCATCGGCCCCTCTGGCCATCACCAGTAGGCGGCAGGTGAAGTGTCTTGCCCAAGGACACAACGACCGAGACTGTCCGAGCCGGGGCTCGAACCGGCAACCTTCCAATTACAAGACGAACACCCAACTCTTGAGCCACGATCGCCCCAGGTGAACAGTGATTGGAGTTATTTAAAATAATTCAACAGTGAACCAGTTACCAGTCCCATAACATTTAAAGTGTGGATTTAATACACTAGTAATAAGTTGTTTTTTTAATACTGCAGCTAAATTCAGTTTTATTCGCTGCTCATTTTCGACTACTGTTCCTCACAACAAGCAAGTAGATGAAAATATTGCTTTGTTTGGGTTTTTAAAGGGAAAAGGCTCAGGGGCTTCTGTCCGCTGAATGTTTTTCAGTCTGTCTTTGAGGTGGCAATAAGTGATCACGTCTCTTTGAAAGTATATTTATATACCTCTAATTTTTAAAACAGTTTTCAAATGCAGGGATTATGCTGCCAGAGAACTGCAGCTGCTTTCACACTCGCTACCCTCCTGCTAGATCAACCCAAAGACCTATATAAGCTCCCTTAACTGATGAGCAGTGTAATTAACCAAGCGTTGCCTAACTTGCAGGGACAACCCAGACATTTAAAAGCAATTTATTTTCGACTATTTTGCTACCTTACAGTTCTAACATGCACACACACTTAATCATATTAATACCGCACACATTACACTGATGAATGTTAATGGCTTTTTTGCTTCACATCATCGGGGATTAATTAAAGTAGCAGAGGTCACTGACACAGCTGCCTGAGACAAAGATTTTGGGCGCGTTTATGTCTATGTGGGCGAGCATGAGCGCATGCGATTGCAACACTGCTTTGTTTTACTCGTCTTATCACTGTCAGAGCAGCTCTCTAACCCCCACCCCGCACCCCCTTAAAAAAAAAAAAAAAAAAAAAAAAGCCACCAGCATAGCAACTGAGCTAAATACTAACCTCCTCCCATCCTGTCACCACACACTCCTCCTATCCCCGCCACTCACACATTCACCACCTTCCTCTGTCACCAAAACGTCCTAAATTAGCTCTGACCTTCTCTAATGAAAAGTGAAAACAGCACCGTGGCTTATTACGGTAGCAGGGCTGTGAGCCCGTGAAATAGCATGCTGTTATTTACCAGCCCCCCAGTGGCAATTATGAGTCGCACCCAGGCTTTCCACGGCACTTCCCAGCTAGCAGGTGGTCCTTTTAGATACAATAGACACAAATGACAATGAAGTAAACAACTCCTATTCAGCTTCTCTTGCTCTGAGGTAAATGGCAATGCCACTGCACCGAACGATAAAACCCATAAGGGGGGGAAACATTTATGAGAAAACGCTACCTGATTTTATTTCCTTTAGTGATAAGATTACTAAGTATATGGAGGTTAAATATACTAGAAACTTCACTGTTTTCCAACAAAGAGCCGGGGGCTTCACTAGATAGATGCAGACTTGAGTGATGGGAAAGGTGAGATTCAGCAATCTGTAAGAGATTCTGTAATCATTTATTTGCATTTATTTTATTTATCACTTTTTCAATATGTGATCAATTATTAGAAGTAAACGACAAAAATATTCTGAAATGACAAAACACAATGAACAAAATGTGCATTCGTCTTTTGACTTTGCAGTAATTTTCTGTGCAATCACTCCAAATCTTTTTCTAAGCCAATGGAAGGATTAAAAATATCAGATCATTTGTGAAGAAAAAATGCAAAACATTCTCTTCTCCTAGTTTCACTATAATTAAACATCTTTCTGTCTGTATATGAGACAAATAAAGCAAACTGAAGACACCCAGACTCTGTGAAGTAGTGATGACTCTGTGTTCACAGCGTTTTATAGATTAAACTGTAAATAAAAAATACATTTTAATTAATAGTGACAGTAATTTGTTTCCAGCCCAATTTTCTAAACTGGTTGACATAGTTCAGCCTGCCAACACATGGAGATGGATTATTAGATCAATGAAAAATGTGCTGAGGTCGTATCCTAACACGACCATCTTCAACAGGGCACCAGAGTCAGTTAGTGGATTACATTAATAGGCTGTTCTAGCCGGCATTTGAAATATGGCAAAGGCTCAGAACATAGCTTCTTTGCCAGAACATAACTTGAATGCTAAACCGATTGACAAATTTATCTTGCTTACTAGTTTCTAAAGGTTCCACTTTGGATTAGTATTATTTCTTGTAATGAACACTTTAAAACCCTCGTAGATTTATTCAGTGCATGTGCATAGTATGTGTCTCAAGGGATAACAGCAAATGAGAATGTTTTAAGATCTTTCAGAGCCCCTGTCATTCCACCAAACAGCTGTCTAGCTTCGCTGAAGGAATAGCACTGTACCTGTTTCATCACCTTTTTAAATATTATCCTTGTTTCAGGTAGTGCTGCAATTAATTAAAGACGAGCGCCTTCTGGAACAGATGTATTCGGTGTTAAGTCACTGAATACATTTAAGTGTGAAAGCTGATTTGTTCAGTGTGTCGCAGGTAAAGAGGGTTTGCATTCGTGCTGTTTGCTTTCAGATCAGCTCGTGTGGTCATGAAGTCACTGTTGTAAACTGACTCTGCTCTTTCCCAGCGACGATGCACTTGTCTGCTCCTCGTCTCTTACATTACCCATCTGTTGTAGCAAATTCTCATAGGCCCTTTTTGAGCAGCGTTTCCACACAGCTCACACGTTTCTGCTCAGTATTGAGGGCAAATATAATCACCTAAATAAATCGGAGTCCTCTTGATGGCACTCTTCTTCTGAAGAACGAAACCGCTGCCACTTGAAAACACTCCAGCTAGTCTTGGTAACTTGTTCCTTGCAAGATACATTCAACTCTCCTAGATCTTGCATTATTCAAGCATTCTAAAGGATTTGATGTATAAGTTATAATGAAAGTAATGATTACTGGGGATTTCCAGTCCCTTTTAGAGCAAGTGCACCGTTTCCTGTAGAGTTAGCAAAGACCTTGCATGAGCAGCAGGTCCCCATAGTAGATGACTTAAACTTTTAACAGTGCAGACCTTACAATTTATTAAAACTTCTAACAATAAAACAAAAAAATGTGTCGAGATATGCTGTGGTTTCATTTTCTATTTGTAGTACAGACGCAAAACTGAAAATCCCAGCACACGTTACATATGGGTTTCTTTTGGCATGATTTTTTGGAATTATTTATTGACACACTCGGATTAAAGCAGCTTCAATTCAGTCCATCCATCCACCCACTTCTGCTTAGCAGAGGGCAGCAGCCTAAGCAGAGAATCCTAGACCTCCCTGTCCCCAGCTACCTCCTCCAGCTTGTCCACCCAGGGGGCATCTAGTAGGTATCCTCGTCAGGTGCCCAAACCACCTCAACTAGCTCTTTTCAATGTGGAGGAGCAGCAGCTCTACTCTGAGCCCCTTAACCTATCTCCAAGGGAGAGGCCACCCTTCTGAGAAAGTTCATTTCCGCAGCTTCAATCTCGACCTTTCGGTCACTACCCAAAGATTGTTGACCATAGGTGAGGGTAGGAATGTAGATCGACTGGTACATCAAGAGCTTCGTTTTTACACTCAGCTCTCTTCACTATGACAGACCGGTACAACGTCCGCATCACTGCAGCTGCAGCATCAGTCCATCTGTCGATCTCCTGCTCCCTTCTCCCGTCACTTGTGGCCATCACCCAATGAAGCCAACAGAACCACATCTACGAAAAGCAGGGACAAGATGCTGAGGCCACCCAAGTGGAAGCCTTCTGCCACTTGGCTATGCCTAGAAATACTGCCCATAGAAATTCACCAGAACATTCAATTCAATTCAGTTTTATAAGGTAAAGAGGTTCCCACCCTCTGAAAAGGAAAAAACCTCAGGCAGAACCAGACTCAGGGAGGGGCGGCCATCTGCATCGACTGGTCGAAGGGGAGGCAGATAGGATAAGGCATGGGGTGGAAGAGAGCCAGAGGTATTTTTATAATAAATAATGAATAATTGCAGGGTGATGAATAAATCCACAGAGAATAAAAAGAGGTGCACTGAGTGTTAGGTGAGCGAAGAAGAGTGTTTCTTTTTCACTCACCTCATACTCTGTGCATCTTTAGAAGCCTCCAGCAGTCTAGGCTGCTGCAGCATAACCAAGGGAGGATTCAGGGTCACCTGATCCAGCTCTAAGCTCTATCAGAAAGGAAAGCTTTAAGCCTAAAGTAACAAATGTTTTGTTTGTCTCAAGTTTTCCTGTGTTTCAACTAGTAAATTAACATCACTCTTTTGGAAACTGACTTGGATGAGACATCGCTTCAAACTTTAGTCCATAAAATAAAACAAAACTCTGTCCTTATTTAAAAAGAAGAATCCTAAACTGTAAACGAGGCAATGTTTTTCATTTTTATGTGTAGAACTTTTTAAACACATACTTCAGCTGCAGTTCAAAGCAGTGTAGCTAGACGTCTGTAGGAACTAAATGTAAAATGCTAATACGCTTAGTTCCTACAGTAAAATTGCAATGGTGTCAGTCAGCTCAAATCAGTATATTTTCTCTTTGTTTACCTGTCAGCCAGTACCTTATCTTCTGTTTCAGATAATTCCACATCCAAACAGTAGTTGCTTGGTCCATGCCAAATTACTCTAAGTCACCCAATGAAACTCTCCAGAAACAAACAACATATGCATCACTGTTTCTTTTAAAACAGTTTCTTTGGAAAACACATTGTCTGCACAAAAACTGCAGTGTACATTTCTGTTGCAAGAAAGAAGGTAATAAAATAGGGAGGGTGCTTGGGTGGATGGATAGATAAGAACAATAGTAAACTTCAACACAAGAAAACAAGAGATATGTGCTTCTTTTGTAGCTTAACCAAAATTCAAAGTTAAGAAAAAAATTAAAATGAGTACAATATCCCATCTTTAAGTCTGCTGAAGAGGGTGAGTAGTGAGTAGTGGCCTTGATCTCTTGGTATTAATCTCTAGGTAATTAATCTGGAAATGTGAGATGCAGGTCATGGGAATTAGAGATGGACCGATCCGATATTACGTATCGGTATCGGTCCGATACTGACGTAAATTACTGGATCGGATATCGGAGAGAAATAAAAAAATGTAATCCGATCCATTAAATATTAAAAAAGCACCTCACAAAACTTGCGACACTACGTAACTCGGCTCATAACCGTAGCATGTCGCAGCAGTGTGGTCACGTGATAGAGCGGCTGCGTGTATTTGAAGCCTCGCTACCAAACCGGCATTTCATCTCCGAGGAAGTTTTCCCAGAGAGAAGTAAAGCAAGTATGCAAGTTCATCTCTGAATGTTTGTAAAGCATTCCCGCGTTAAGCTTAACAACCGATACCTGGAGCAACTGCCTCTTCTTGCTGCTACTTCAATCATGAAACTGCTTAATGATCAGCTGATCGGCTTTTCTGTCGTGAGTCCGTCTCTCTCGTTTGTTTATTGCACCAGAAAGAGGAAACCAGCGGCTGAACAACAGCAGCACTATTAAGCTTGATAAGCTGTTGTTAGAATTTATTTAATATTACTTTCTACACCAGGATCTTTTTCTACGCAGCTGACGTAACTGTGCAGGGGCGGATCTAGCACAGTTTAGCCAGGGGGGCCGATAGGGCATGAACAGGGAAAAGGGGGCACAAAAACATACTTTTCTTTCTTATTCTCATTTAAAATATCTAGTTTTTAATAATTAATTATCTGAATCTTACACCCAAAGTTTTAATCTGATGTAAAATATATAAAAGTCCATTACTGTATATAGTAACTGTTAAGTCTAATATACCCTAGTAAGCTATAGTACTTTTAACTTTGGGAAGATACCATCTGTGCAGTCTGCAATTCTGTTGAAGGAAGATGTTGAATCTATTTAATTTCTGTGCCTTTTTTCCCCCACACTGCATCAAATTAAAGTTGATTACGTCGATTAAGCATCATGAGGTGGGGGTGTGTGTGGGGGGGGGGGGGTTAAAATTGATTAAAAAACCACTATATCGGATTCATATCGGTATCGGCAGATATCCAAATTTATGATATCGGTATCGGACATAAAAAAGTGGTATCGTGCCATCTCTAATGGGAATATTGTGATTGGAACCAACCCTTGTACCAAAAGTCAGCAAAGTAATCAAATGCATTTGTTTAACTGATCAGTGTACAAGCAGAAGTTTGAGCAGTTTGCTGGTCTGCTGTGTGTTAACTCAATCCCACCCCTCCCAGGAGTGCTTTTCCCAGCAAATTCCCTGAAGGACTGTGTGAGAAATGGAAAACAAACAAACAAAACAAAACAACATGTCTCAAAAGCCCCTTGTCCATTAGTACCTACTTGGATCGACTCAGTACAGTTCACCATAGCATTCAGGATCCAAGCATATTCTAAAATATCTTTTCACCAGACTGCATGTCATCGATTGGCAGGTCAGTAGTGTTAATTGATGAGTCATGAGAGCATCTCATTCGCAAAAATTAAAACCACTATTTTTGAAACCCAGCAACGAGGCACATGGCTACAAAAAACAATGGCATGGTCCCCGAGTCTGAAGTTCTACCTGAAGTTCAGTTCACCTGACGCTCGGACCGGCGGCCGCCTCGGGTCTCTGCTCCTCCTGCCGCTCCTCTCCCTCATCCACCTGCTGGCCTCCACCACTTGTTAATTTTACTGACTCTGTGGAAGCTCCGCCATAGCCACCACCAAACAGAGTTATTTTTACACACCGGCCAGCATCTGGCCAGTCCACCACCTCTCATTGTTTATACCGTTACAAAAAATAAATAAATAAATCATCGGCCCATCGAGCAAATGCCCGATGGTCAGTCCAGCTATGGTCGTGCCATCAGTTAACCCTAGGGTTGCCGACCCCTGTTCTAGACTCTAATGTGAAGCCATCTGACAGCTAAAGTATGTCCCACATTGGGCCATGCAACAGGACAATGATCTCAGCAGCAAATCTACAACAGAATGGCTGAATAAGTAAGTAAAACTTTATTTATATAGCACCTTTCAAGATAAAAATCACAAAGTGCTTCACAGAAGCTAAAACCTAAAAATAAAAATCAACAAAAAGCAAGTTTGAAAAAAGAAAAAAGATCAATGTTTTTCAGTGGCCCAATCAAAGTCCAGACCTCCACCTATCAATGCTGCGGTGAGACCTTAAGAGAGCGATGCTTAAATGAATGACAGCAAACCTCAAGCAATGTTGAAAAGTAGAGCATGAGAAAAATAAACATGATGTAAGAGATTGACAAAGTCATTCAGAAAATAATAACTTCAACTTGTTGCTGTTAAAGGATGATTCTACAGGCAGCTGAATCATGGGATGTGTGGACTGGATTAGTCCTGTGAACTCTTTGTCACCTAACTGAACACGGTTCCTTATTTTTAATTTTCCCTCTAGCAAACACTCAAGCGTATTTTATTTTTGCCTTGCACCCCCGAGGTTAAAAGCCTTTGCCTTCATTGTGCTTGTCCTTTTTGATTTTGCTTTTTTGGAAGTTTGCACCTGTGTCTGTCTTGATCAGGTAAACGGTTGTCAAACTCTCTGTGTGCCTCATCAAAATAGTGAACTTTGATTATAATTAATCTGCCTTGTCTATGATTCATGATTGTACTGGTCTAAATCAGAAGACTGAAAAAGGGGACGGCATTTGGAGTTTTTGGTTTTGTTTGTTTTTGGTTTAAAAAATAAATTGTTTGTTGTATTGTTGGAGAATAACAATTAATGCAAATATAATTTGTCACAGTGCTATATTTGCTCTGCTTTGATGTTTTACTTTGATGTTTTTGTTTTTTATTCATATTTTTATGCTGTATTTACTGGTTCAGTTTGTAGAGACTGACTTTTTTGGACCAATGTCACAACAATTAACACCACTTGTGTCATAAAGATTTGTTTGTTTCTTATAACTTTTTCAGCAGTTGCTATTTGAAATTCTAGGCTCTAGTTGATCAGGTAACCCTCGTTTATATTTCCAATCCTGTAACAGGTTTGTTAGCCTCTAAGCTGCAAATATGGGGAAAGACTATTTCGGTTCTTTTCAGTTTAACTCAACACCTGTCTATTATTTTGCAAGTCACTGTTTCAAATTGCAAACTTCATCAATATTCCCGACTTCTTCCCTACACCGTTACGATTCTCTTTCTGTTTGTCTATTTGGGAAGCTCTGCTTGCCAGAATAAGAATTTTTAATTTAACTGTAATTTTAAATGACAGTACTACTGAAGTAAAAAATAGGGCAAGATATTGTTGTTATTGTAGCATCTGAAATGGGTACCCTCCCTCTGGCAATATCCATCTTTATCAAAGCCAGTACAGCCCATATGAATTGCTTCCAAATGGTTACGACCAATGACTGAGGAGAAATACTCAGTTTTATGGAGGTGATATAGACATTGTAGTAAATGTAATGTCACACTAACACCACGAGTGTGACCTCTACCCATTCTTTTTTTTTTTTATTGCTAATGTGTCAAGGATATGGGAGAAGCCTGAACTCAGATAAAAGTCGGCCCTGCAGTTATTGAGTGAGAGCGAGAACATGCCCGAGAGCAAACAAAGGGAGCGCATTTCACTCTAACTCTCTCTGTTTTTAATCTCATACAATACAGAGGTGTTTCTGACCCCCGTCCCCCCCGAGCCACACCATTACACCGTCAACAATGTCAAAGAACTGCTGACAGGCCAAACTGCAAAACCACAGAATTTACATCAATATAAAGTACGTATAAAATATTGAGACAATGAAGTAGAGCAGCTGGAAAAAAGTGCTTCATACCTACCCGGCAAGACTGTATTAAGTGTGGCTCTAAATGTAGCATTGAACAAGTGTTAATCCTTTTTAACCCTGCAGATGTATCATATTTGTTCCATGAGTTTTTGAGGCCCGGTTTTCTTTTCTGGAAACCCTGAATTGCACAATACATTTGAAAGCAATAAATTGTGCATAAATGTCACATGTGGCCAAAATGATACAAATTAAAACTCAAATAGACAAAAAGCCTTTTTGTGTTTGTTTTTAAATTGTCTGAAAGTTCAATAAACTCCTTTTTTTTAAAAAAGTGAATATTCTGGCAATTATTTGACTGAACATGAGCAAATTGGACTATTTTCTTTTTTCTTATAGGAAATCACAGACATGTCAGTCAACAAAACTCAATGAATGTGCGTACTTCTACAAAGAAAGAAGTCTTTTTGTGGTTCTTGTTCTGAGAAGCACCTGATTTAGGTACATACTGTCAGAAGCTGTGCAAAGTAACCGCTTTCATCAAATCACTTGCACTCTGAGTTGGTTCCCTGGAGCTTTGTACTGTACACGTGTTCTCTGTCGCTGACATAGTTTTTGCTTGTTGCAGACAGAATGCCTTGCCTCGAGTGCTTTTTTTTCTTTCTTCCCCCTTTCTTTAAAACCAACACATGCAAGTTGATGAAAAGAAGATCTATATTTGAATGGATTAGTTCTGTTTTGGGACTTCCACGTACACCTGTGGTCAGTATAAAAGCAGGGACAGCAGCAACAGCCTGAGAGTATCAGTGGCCATAGATGTGACATTGATTAAATCAGATAACATGAGAAGGAGGAGCTGGTGTAGAGGTGGGTTGCAAAGCGACCTGCAGATGAACAGCAGGTTAACAGGCTAAAGGAGCTTAAAGAGTGCACTCTATATGAGATTTGCCCCTGGGGTGCATAAAAGGAAATCAGCTGAGGGATTATCTGCTACCCTTCTATGCTGAGCTCGTCTGCCATGAGTGCAGCTGAGCTTGACCTCGTGGCCCGCCTGAACAAAGAAAAGCTGGATTTGTGTGATCCACAAATATATTAACTGATTAAACTGTTTTGATTATGTGGATTTTATGAGAGCTGTCAGCGCCAGCATAAAAACTAATCAGATGTTTTGGCTCAGATTTGATGGGACAAGAACTGTGAAGTGTATCCAGGAGACCTATTTGAACGATCTGCATCCTGTGGAGAATGTAACACTCCAGCCAAGGGGGACTAAATATCAGTGAATTTGCAACAGAGCTAATAAGCAACTAAAGCTTCCTTCTATTATAGACTCTCCCACCCTTAAAGGTCAGCACTGTCAAGTTGATTTTCGATGGCTGACAGCACACTATGTGGTCACCACAAATTACAGTTTTACAGAATATGACAGAATATCAACCAAAGGAAAATAACAAAAAAACCAAACATGTTACATAAAAGTTATAAATTGATTGAGGAAAACCCAGACAGAATTCTGGCCCTTCACAGATTAGCTATTATATTCAATCAGTCAATGACAGATACTCCTGAAATCAACTGTGTATAATGCGCACCTGTGCACAGACAGGCATCCACATTTCTCCACAGACGAGCTCTAAGAGCTGGGAAAGAGTGTCAGGGCCAAGACTGTAGACCTGCACAAGGCCGGAATGGACTACAAGACTATCGGCAGCAAACTTGGTGAGAAGGTGGCAAATGTTGGTGCGTTTGTTCAGAAATGGAAGAAATATAAAATGACCACCAATCACCCTTGGTCTGGAGTACTGAGCAAGATCTTGCTTCATGAGGTAAGAGTGGTCATGAGAAAGGTGGTGGTTCAGCTCAAAACTACACAGGAGGAGCTTGTTATTGATCTGATGGCAGCTGGAACAGTCAACAGGAAATGTTGTGCTTTGGGGCTGTTTTTCTGCTAAGGGTACAGGACGACTTCACCACATTGAGGGACCAGTGGATGAGGCCATGTACTGTAAAATCTTGGACCAAAAGCTCCTTCTGTCAGCCAAAACATAGAACATGGGTCATGGTTGGGTCTTCCAGCATGACACTGAGCCAAAACATACCAAAACAAGACAGAAGTGGCTAAAAAAGAAGCACATTAATGTCATGAAGTAGCCTAGTTAGTTTCCGATCCTCATACCTGGAAATCTGTGGAGGGAGCAGAAGCTTTGAGTTAGCTAGCGGCAGCCAAGAAACCTAAAGGATTTAGAGAGTTTATGCAAGAGTAGCTTGCAAACAAGGATTTTTCCACCATGTACTGAGCCATGCTTTGCTTGAGGATCAATTACTTTTTTCATTCAATGACCTGCAATTTGTAACTTTTAGGTAATGTATTCTTTCAGAATTTGTGATTGATATTGTACGGAGCCCCGCAGGGGACATGGGAGAAAAAAAATTAAGACTGACTTTTGCGAGATCTCGCAAAACTAACTCGGGATCTCGCAAAACTTTTGCGAGATCTCGCAAACGTTTTAGCCGCATTCTTCGGACGCTGGCTCGAAGCCGACCGGGAGGTCGAGGCACGATGTGCCGGGAAAGCGGTGTTCCTGCCGGCTGTGGTAGGTCTCGACCTCCCGTTAGCTCGAAGCTAACGGGTGGTCGAGACCTCCCGTTAGCTTCGAGCTAACGGGAAGAATGCGGCTAAAACTTTTGCGAGATCTCGCAAAAGTTTTGCGAGATCCCGAGTTTGTTCTCGCAAAAGTCCGTCTTAATTTTTTTTTCTCCCATGTCCCCTGCGGGGCTCCGTAATATTGTGTCTCTCGTTAAAATGAAACTACCATAGAGACTGTTCATTTCTTTGGAAGTGAGCAATCTTGTAAATTCTGCTGGGGATGAAGTAATCATTTCTCTCACTGTACATAAAAAATTAGCCACAACACAGAACAATAAATAAATATTGGATAAAATATTGAAGAGCAGCTTGATCACATGCTTTGATATACTTTCAGTCATATGCATATCATCTGTTATAGACAGTAGGATCAGTTTTCCCCCTTTGATTAGAGTCTGATTTGAGATTAGTTAGTATCCAACAGTGTATCATCATCACACAGTAATTTATTATTTCCAACAGATCTACTGGAGCGCTCACTGGGCAGTGACATCCATCTGCATATCTTGCTTGGGTTTGATCTCTTCAGGCAGTGAGAGAACGTCAGGGAAGTGGCAGCTTTCACAGCATGGTGGCTCCGACTCACCATGCTGTGAGAAGGAGGTGCAAGAAGAACCCGTCAAGCCCCAAAATCACTTGCATCCAGTGTCAGGTTGCCATTCACAAACTTGCAGAAGTGTATTTTTACCTCATTTTTACCTCATCATACTTTGATGATTCAAACTAAGCTAATACCAAGTTGGTTCAGTTGTCTTTAAATGATCCAGACTTTTGTTTTCACTTCATTTTTCAGCCAATTAGCTCTCTCTCACTTATATTCCACTGGGATGGTAAGTGACACAGTCCAGTGGAAGCTACGTTACAGAGGCTGTCGACACCATCCAGCAGTCCTGACACATCACTGCCCAACTGACAGGTGAGCTTCTCTCACAGAATGGGAGTAATGAAGACTCAGTTTTTATGCCTGGAATGGCTCCATGGTCTTACATGGTAAAACTGTGTTTTCACATGATAAGTACTAAACTTTTTATTCTCTTCACACTACTCTACTACTTCTCAAGGGTTTGTTTGACATTACTTTGAGTTACTCGGGAGTACCAGTGGTATTTAACTAGATTTTCACAGTCAAATAATAAAGGAATCCAGCAGGTAAGGACAGATGGAAAAGAATTATTTGCACACTATCTATTTAATTCCCGTGGCTTCACCTCACGTATTTAGAGTTGATGAGAGCAGACGAAGAAATACTTGCACAACATTTTATTTTGCAAGACTACATTCAGACATTATACACATCACAACTTTTAAATGGGGTTTTAGTGCAACATTTTGTTTTAAAAAGCAGCACACTAACAATAAGTCTGTGCAAAACAACTTTATTTGTTCATATTTTCTACCACACACACACACACACACACACACAGCTTTGGTTTTGTGCACAGATCTAGGCTTAAATCCAAAAACCCAAACACAACAACTTGGTGCACACAACTGCACCTTACCCTAACACACACACACATTTTCAAATACACAATCTACTTAATATGCAAAATATGCGCTGCAGTAAAACACTAGGGTTGAGCTAATCAAATTGTAATGATTTTCCCCAGGAAAACTAATTATAAATTCTTCAACTCCACTCATTCAATAACATAGCCATTAAATCATAATAGCAGGGGAAGAGTCTTATTGATATTTTCCTCACACGAGGAGGCAACATGCTCTCTTGTAAGAAGTGAAGCTTTGATGCTGGTCTTTGAGGTTTACTTCAAAGAAAGCATACAGGCTAAATGATCGTGGTGCTGAGTTGAAGAGAGCACTCCAACAGGGCAAAAACACTGAAATACTGACGAAAACACACGCATGTTGTATGTAAACATATGAACGTCCGTGTACCATCCATATGAAAACAGCAGTAAAAGCAGGCACTGCAGTACAAATGTAGCACATGAAGCCATAGTGACACAGACATACACACTGCTCTAAAAGTCAGATAAAAATGAACATTTGGGGAAAATATGTTGTGAAATCTTTTTCCTCATTAATAACATCAAAACCAGTGTGGGAAAGTGGAATTCTATTATTGTCTTTGGAAAACATCAAAGCGCGACTTCTGTAGTTTATTCAGAATTTTTCTGAATTGTTATAATAGAAGCCAATAATAAGCAACTGCTTGTTTGCATTGTTTTGCTATACTAACAATCAGAGATGGGCAGTAACGCATTACCACTTATTGTAATCTGATTACTTTTTTTAAGTAACGTGTAAAGTAAGGGATTACTATTGCAAAAACGGTAATTAGATTACCGTTACTTTCCCGTAGGAACGCTGCGTTACTGCGTTACTAAAACCCTGATTTTTTTTTTTTGCGAGAATGTCTCATGACAGTGACGTAAGCGAGTGCGACGTTCGTGACAACAGCTGTGTGCAGATCAACAATGGATCATATATCGAGTGCAGGAGAGAGTATGAGCGTGCAGCGTTTAAAGCGTGGAAGTACTGACCTTACTTTGAGTTTGATTCCATAAAAAGTGACAAAAACATTAGTGTCCGTTGTGCGTGGGAAGAAAACTTCTTTTTACAGCGAAAAAAACCCCTAAACTTCCGAGCAAGCACCGATGGGAAACTCACAGAGAAACTGCCGTGTCCTTCCACTGACCGCTGCGCACCTGCACCAGGGTAAACCTCCGCCTACCCCACTCCTGCTTTACAGGTGAAAATAGAGCAACAGGACCGCTAGTCTTTGACTTTATTTATTTTCTGCTGTGTTTTACTTGCATCTATTTGAAAGACTGAGTGTAAACACAAAAAATATTTTATGTGCTGGAATGTGCAGAAAATAGGTTTAAATATTAAACTAATTTCTTCCAGTCAGAGAATGTTGCATATAATTAAATTTTTGCTTGATGCATAAAGTTAAAAGATTAAAACTAATAAAACAAGTTTTAAAAAGACTTTTCCATTTGATTACATTTTGTATGATGATTATGTAGAAAAAGTAGAATTGGGCTGAAAGATCTATCACTTTATCACCTATTCAGGTTGTAAATCGTGTTTTTAAAAAGGAACTAAGTAATTAATTACTTTTGAAAATAAGTAATCAGTAAAGTAACGGGATTACTTTTTGGGGGAAGTAATCAGTAATTAGTTACTGATTACTTTTTTCAAGTAACTTGACCAACACTGCTAACAATAGAATGAATTATTATATTTTTCTTCCTGCCTGGGATCACAACATCAAATGAGAACAAAACAAAGAGTTTTGTCAAGTCAGTCATGGTAGTTGCAAATGAGAATTTGCATAATTCAGGCGGACATCATGTTCATTTATGAGTTACTGTGCTAATACTGTAGTCACAGTACTTAGTAATATTAGTACTTATGTAGTATTATATAGGTTCATTATAATGAAAGTAAGAATTGTCAAAGAAGACCTCATTCACACAAGCCTGGTTGGTCACAAGGGGAAATATTCTACAACCAGTTGAAAAGTGGTTGTTGGAGGTTGCAGGCTAGTCAGTCGCAAAGATGCTGCTGCACAAAAAACCTCGCTGCAATCGTTTTTTTGGTGTTAGCAGATTCCTGGGGTTGCCTGTAGTTTGCATGAAAGACACCAAATGCTCACCATTTAGTCTATGAGATGGACTGAAACTTGACAAAATTCACCTTCCAAGTAAAAGTTGCATTTCAATAGGCACAATTTTAACTTTGAAGGAATAGGTTTGGCTTGCGCTTTTCATAGCTTCACTAGTATTTTGCAAATGTTTGCAGAAAAGTCAGCTGTGGTAGCAGGGCGTGGTTTTTAGCAGGTTTTTCCCTACTGACTGGTGGCTGCCAGATTGTTCCAGAGTGGTCGAGACGCTAACTTAAGATTTAATGAGTCACCTGCCAGTGCTGAAGCTACCTGCAAATTTAAATGTGGGCTAGATCAATGCTTTCAAGGCTGTCAAGGTCCAAAGCAATTAGACCAAAACTATTATTTAGAGGGTGAGAGCGTTAAGCATTACTGTTGTGTCTAATAATATTATATGCACTGTACTGTATGGTGGCATGAGTACAAGTGGACTTTTTTTATTGAATATTTTCATAGATTTCTCTGGGTTTAAACAAAGTTCACTAAGTTGGAATGACAACAGAACAGATGTCCCTTTTGAAAACGTTAATGTTTACTTAATGTAGGTTGACTTGAATCCAAGTGTGAAGAAAGATGAAATAATTAGCACAGCTGGCAACAAAGAAGACACTTCCTTAATGTGATATTTGTCTTTTCAACATTCTTCTTCCATATTAAACTCATAGTGATGCTTGCTTTTAGCTTTATTCGATACATCCGTTGTGTTCATATATGATAATTTTTATAACATGAAATGTTTTTTAATGTGACATGATGTCAGAAGACAGTGGGGAAGTGCTTACAACCTGCTGGCGTCTCAGCGATGTGCACTGAGTGCCCTTCTGCATCAGTGCCTTGATGCAGTGGCTATAGCATTTTGCATTTTTAGATGCAGAGCGATAACAGCCTTCTTTTAAAGAGTGAAAAAGTCTGTATAATGAGGTTAGAGAAGGTCACGGGTTCACTGGAGACCGTGGTTCATGTCTTGTTTGTGATCTATGTTTCAACTCGATTTCTTTCTCTTTTTTGTTCTTTTTTTTGTAGGTTGTTGCACCAAAAATAGTTTCATTAGGTTGGTTTGACCCTGCATGTCGAAACAAGATGCTTATCCTGTGTGTTTATATGTTACTAATTGGGAATGAGAAACACCTAACCCCTAACCTGTCTCACTATTACCTAGCCCTACTGTTTCAGCACAAATGATCAAGGACACTTGTGTGTAATTTTTTGATGCCAGCGGCTTTGACCAAACAGTAGAATTTAATTCCACGGGAAACAGGCTACACATACAATGCAAACCCTAAAAAAGACTAAATGTGAAACTCCACCAGCCAATGTGGTCTTTGCAGACATGCCTGATCAGATAGTGTTTTAAGTGCAGAGGCATTTGTGCCGTCTGAGTAGGCAACCTGAACCAACAACTTACACTGACACCATTCCCAGTTGGTTTCACACCAAGTCAAACCTCCATCTGTGACTCACAGCACTTCACTACAACACTTTCCCACCTGCTGTGAGACCTAAGTAAGAACATTCTGAGAATGGAGTCATGACTGTGAACAATCAGAGATGTTTTCCCACTACTCCCCACCTGATAACACAAACCGCAATCACCTGTGTGGCAATCAGATTCAAGTCTCCAAATACTAGTTTCAAGCAGGCCAAAGGAAATATGAATGTGGAAGCTTAAAAGGTGGTTCTGTACACCTTACCCACAGACGTTACACCTAAAAATGAGACGTGCAGTTTAGACTAGTTACATTCGCAAAAGACTCCAAAAATGATGCTGCAGTTGGCACCAGAATATTATGGCAAGAGCTGAATTCAATAATATTAAAAAAGGCATTAAGAGCATCTAGGGAACTCATTTTACTGAAGCCACTAACGCTAATGCCAAACATATTATTTGAGCACAACACACAAACACACACACATTAAACGAGCTTTGTCGAATGTGGTAGTTATTTATCAAAGGATCTAGTCACAGTACACATTTTTATGCCAAACACAAACTGCACAATCCGTCTAGTGATTCCCTGAACCACTACACTGTCAGATGAGTGTCAGGTGCTTAACAAAACAATGACACTTAACAACAGCATATAAATGGCAGGTTCCTCGTGTAGTGACGCACAGGGAGATGACGCACAAATTATAGCAGTGACACTTTAATAATTCCCGCAGCAAACATCTATTACGTCAATGTGTGTTTTAAAAATTCAAGGACAAGAGGGAAATGTAGAAGAACCCGCTCTCTTTTTTTCTGTTTTCTGATCAATTATCTTGCGCGTGTCAACCAAACAGCCAATAATTGTCTCAGACTGTCATCTCGAATCACTCATTGCTTACTTCCTCGTCAGTTTTGCATTTCCAAGCTGTTTTTACCCCAAATGAGCAAATCAGTGCACTTAATATTAATCTTAGCAAAAACATTTAAATTGGTCTGAGGAAGCTGACGATGGTAAAACGCATGTTTCTTAGAGGTTTGCATCAGTTTTCATTCCTCTTTGGTCTGGTTTGTAGTTCCACTTCACTCAATCCTCTGTGTGTGTGTGTGTGTGTGTGTGTGTGTGTGTGTGTGTGTGTGTGTGTAGATAGAGAGAGAGTGAGTGAGAGCCAGTGTATGCATTTAATATTGCTGCAGCCTGTAAGTCACTTACTCACAGACTTAATTTCAGATCTTCACATTTGGCTGTTTGTGCAGTTCTACAATCTGCGCTCCCTTCAGCCTAATTTGCACCTCACACTCTCAAGGCTTCTTGCCACTCACCTGCTTTTTCACACATTTTCTGTTTGGCCCTGTGAACCTGTTAAGTCTGTTGCTGGAACTGGTGCGTGACTCTGCCACGATCTAACGCCAAAGGGACAGATGTGAAAAAGTGGGGGGGAAAGCAGTGGAATAAATACAGCGTAGCGTTCGAGTGTTGCAGGCAAGCTTGTAGTGCATGGTTGTACTCATGGTGCCTGCACTGTGTCACTGTATAAGCTCTGACACATGGTAGCTGGACCGTGTTAAGCAAAGGCAAAAAAAAGAAGAAGAAAGAAAAAAGAAAATCAATCTTGTAATCCACTACTTGATTGCATGAATACAGAATTGGAAGTTGAGGCTCCTGTGCCATCTGTATGGCGGTGCACTAAGAAAATAATCTATTTAATTTCCCTGGTGGCCGCAGGTGCTATCATTTATCTCATCCAGAGAGACTTCTAAAGTAGATAAATGCACTTCTTAGAATGAGATAAATCTACCTTACCATATGTGCCCCGCTGTGCCGCCTTATGGGAAAGCCGGGGGGGGGGGGGGGGGGGGTTGTGTTCCCTCAGCCATTTAATACTCAAGACGCCAAACCTTGGCCAGACGAAATTCATTTCAATCAGTTTCAGTGGGAAATTGTTGCACGGCGATCTGTAACTGCAATTTAATACCACCACGAGAAATAAATGAAAAAGCAAAGTGGAAAAGTCTGCGCTTAAATGGGGTATTTTTGAAAGAACATCGCATCATGTTAAAAGATTTGCAGCCATATCAGTTCTTGAGGGCTAATGAGCGTATATGTAGTCTATCTGCATGATCCGAATGAGGCGCCGGACAGCTAACGTAGCCTGACAACCCTCTGCATGTGTGCTCGTGCATATACGCGCTACGTTTGATCCAGCCACACAGAGATAGAGTCGTGATTCTGTCCTACGCTGTGCACACACCCCCTGGTGTTTTTGAGTTGACATTTTAATTCCTACTTGCGTGACTGTGCTAAAGACTCTCTGCCCCTCCTTTAACGTCACTAATGTTCTCTGTCTTTGTCTCCTCCTATTATTCCTCCCTGTGCAGAACTTTCCTTCTTTACTTGTCCTTTGTTTCCTTTTCTGCAGGGCTGTCAACACTCCTCACCCTAAAATCTTCTTTCCTCCTCCTCCTCCCTGAGGACTTGCATCTTGCCTATCACTAACATTTACTGGCAATACTATGTACCTGCACTTGAATCTTTTGACCCCACATCCTTTGGGACTATGAAGTGCTCTATAACCACTCCAGATCCTCATTGGTCACAGATGCTCATGACAGTTTTAGCTTATATTCTGCAGCTGAATATGAACCTATGCATAATTCATAGAGTCAAGTCCTATGGCCTTGAGTGATGCTGCTGAGAAAGTTAAGTGTAGAAAGCAGCCAACCATGGGGGGAGGTCTGTGTGCAGCTGCCAGCGCAACAGTTTGCGCGTCATAATATTTGATCTTGGAGCTAATTGAACTTGACATGCATTGGGGAAAAGTGCATCATGGTGTGTAGTAAAGAGACGTAGGACTGCTCTGGGTTTGAGCTTGTCATGAAATAAAAAATGCATTATTTTATTTAAAGGGAAAAATCTGGCTGCTCCAAGGGATTTCTAATGGGTCTGGTGTGTGAGTAAGTAAAGGTGGGCTTGCCTGTCGCATTCAAGTATGAACCTTCTCTGTTTTTTTTTTTTTATTCCTGCTGTAATACATTTCTATGTCTGCATACCTCACCCATACAACCCACTGTTTGACGGAGCAACAAATTTGCAGCAGAAGGCAAACAAAGGGAAGAGAAACGAATCACATGGAGCTAAAGGGGTGCAGTGGTTAAATCAGGAGTCGGTACATGAGCTCCGGCAATGGATGTTGGGCTTTTTTTTTTCTTTTCTCCCAAGCCAGTGGGCAGAAAGAGTGGGGTGAGAAGGGGAAGAAATTATTAAAATGTGCCACAGCCACAAAGTGCTCTTGGAGTAATTAAGTCGACAGCAGCTTGGCTTGCTGCTCCATTTTGAGTGTGTAATGTTTTTCAATAATGACAGAGCACGGCGGAAAACTGGCCTGTCGTCACGCTCTCTCTCCCAGCTAATCCTTTTACTGCTGACCACTCTGACGGGGTGTGAGTCCAGCCCTGCTGCCTGCCTGCCTGCCACTTTTCTGGGGAAAGAGGAGAAAAAAAGGGCGGATGGGGGAGTAGGGATGAGAAAAAGCAGCTTGTTTGTTTTCCTGTGTGTGTGTGAGTGTGTGTGCACACATGCTTGGGTTAATGTAATGTTTAATTCCATTTTGAGAGTGTGAGATTTCCATCGCTTGCCTGTGGGGTTGCGTGCCAGCAAAGATGTTGGTGCATATCTTCGGTAAATGTTTATTCGGTCCACAGTGAATACACTCCAGCCCCTTGTTACTTACAGAGAGGGTTTTTAGCATCATCTCAGGCTCCGAGCCCATCCACTCTGCTCTGGCCACAATGGCTAATCCTGACACAGGCAGCAGCGGCAAGCAATCAGCACTCGCGGCCCAAAACATAATGGAAGCCTGCCTGTCTGGCTAGATGTCTGTGTGGATGACTGGCAGGCCAACCCCCTCGTCTGGATGCTTGCCTTTCGTACCTCTGCGGCTGTGCTGATGGCTGAGTAGACAGTGTGTTAGACAATGTAAAGTTATTCTGTCAATAAACAAGAAGTCGAGCGCATCCCAGAATTGAAGTAATCAGCTAATTACAGAAAAATGTAAGAAAAGCTTTGGCATCTCTCAGATGGTTTGAAACACTATCTAATGAATACAGAGGGAGATTTAGCACGCGGCATTTCCATATGTATGTCTTTCTTTCTGCCTTGCTGCATTTTTTTGAGTTTCCGCAGGGCTGATGTGCTGAGCTAAGACAACCGGTCAGTCCAGTATTCCTAGTTCAGCATCTCTCAGGGATAATTCATGCTTATAATCTTTGAACGGTTAGGCGAAAAAAGAAGAAAAAAGTAGTTACACATTTCAACAACATGGTCGGTTTATTCTCATGTATCACAAAGCACTGGTTTTCAGCATGCTAGCATCGTTGAAAGGATGTCAAAGTCAGTAAATCCATCAGACTGAAATATCTCAGCAGCTGCTTAATGGATTGTCATGAAATCTGTTACATATGACAAGCATATAATCTTTATAATGGTTACATGTGATAATTGCTGAACTTGGTTTATGACCAACTTCCAGTGTAATGAAAATGGGTTTAATGCTGATTAACAAATATAAGCTAACACACAAAAATAAGATGGTGCTGTCAGAATCTTTTTGCCTGCTAACACTGGAAAGGTGTTCTTTTGAGAATATTAGCATTGTTATGCTACTTTTTTACTGTCACACCTTTCCACATGCTTACTGGATTGAAGTAGCCTATTCCAGCAAACGCACCTATAGTCACATGAAAAAAAACTGCTCTTTCAATTTCAAGGTTATTCAAATTAGGACCTAATAAGAAAAAATGAGCAGGTCCTTATCAGGTTCAAAAATGAAGCACTAAAATGGCAGATATGGTACATACATACATTTTTAAATCCTGAATTCTTTCTTGAGTTTTCACATTTACAAGATTGTTTTTGTTTGTTTTTTTTTAAACTAAGCAGTGTATGAAAAACTGAGTACGTGCTTTCTTCTTCCATGGGAATTAGGAGGGCAGCAGTAGTAGCAGAGTAAGAGCCAAGTACTGATAATCAAATATACTTGATTAAAAGATCATCAGCAAGTGTGAGCACCGCTATAAAACCAAGGTTTGGCAGTTTGCTGGTCTTTAGGATTCAGGTGTGTGTTAGCATAAAAGCAAAAAGCTCTTTAGGAAGCACTTGTTGCTGCCTATCTGTCTGGAAAGGCCTAAAAAGCCATTACCAAACAATCTGAAGTCCATCATTCAACAGTGAGAAATATTATAATACACAGCGCAAGAAAACACGGCATATGAGCACAAACACCTCATACCAGCTGTGAAGCACGGTGGTGGAGGGCTGAGGATTTGGGCTTGTTTGAGCAGTTTGCAGCAATTGAGTCGACCATGAATACCAAAGTATTCTTGAGGTGGATGTGACAGCTAAAACTTGACCTGAAATTGAGATGTGGAGCAGGGCAATGATCACAAGCGCAGCAGCAAATCTCTAACAGAATAGCTGAAAAAGAAAAGAACCAAGGTGCTGTAAGTCCAGACCTCAACCTGATTGAAATGCTCTGCTGGGACCAAGGTTATTATCGTTAACGAAAACCAACGAAATAACGAAAACTAGAAGTGAAAAAACATTTAGTTAACGGAAATAAAAATAAAAACAAAAAAAGGAAAACTAACTAAAACTGGAATGAGTGTTCACAAAACGAACTAAAATTAACTGAATTTATAGCAAAAATGTGTTTAGTTTTCATTGATGTGTGCGTGTCATACAAGAGTCAAGGGTGAAAATGAAGTTTAGTTTCCAGATTTTTTTCTTGCTGTGTCTCATTATGCCAGCAGGTGGCAGCACGTTAGTCGAGTCGTCTGTGTTGCTGCTCCGTCCCATTGTTGCCAACTTAGCGACTTTGTCGCTATATTTAGCGAGTTTTCAGACCCCCTTAGCGACTTTTTTTTTTCTAAAAAGCGACTAGCGACAAATCTGGCGACTTTTTCTGGTGTTATTGGAGACTTATTTATGACGTCTTTTTGACGTGAAGCGCGTATCGCTTTTACTCTCAACAAGCAGCGGTGCTGCCATGGGCACCTCGCCCGTGCCAAAGCGCTCACAGGCGGAGGATAGTCCTCCCCCAGCTGCTGTCAGGGCAGGAGATGTTCACACCTGTGCGTCCAAACTGCAAATGAATCGCGCATGAGCGAAGCCGCTGCTCCCGCACTGACTGTAACGCAGTCAGTTCTTCTTTTACTGTTATGCTGTTTTGTGGATCAGGTTTAAAACTACTTATAAACACACACTCTCACACACAAAGTAACTCCACAAGAGCGCCTATTTCGGGTCACTTCTCCAAGCCCGGATAAAGGAGCAGGGTTGGAATTGTGACATTACAAAAAACAATAATTGCTAAAATAAATTTAATTCGTAGTTCTAAATAAATTCTAAATGCATTTAAGACGTTTTTTACTCACTTTATGTCTCTTCCACGATGTTATTTCTCTCTCCAACAACGTAGGTTACAATTACATTAGCATGACCTATTATGCAAATTTGGCGATGACGTCATTTAGCGACTTCTAGCGACTTTTAGGACAACCAATAGCGATTTTCCTTACTGAGGAGTTGGCAACACTGCTCCGTCCACGCGCAGAATCATGTCAGCAAAAGTCAGAAGAAGGCGCCAGAGTCCAATTTGGGATTACTTTGAATATGACTGTGTTTTGGATAAAGCAAGTGTCTTGTAGTGGAAAGAGACAAATTATGAGGGACATTTCTAAAGGGAAAAAATCCCACAAACCTTAAAGTGCACTTGAAAAGCTCACACAAGAAGGCTAACCTAGCTTACCTAAAACAGAAGCTAACCCCAGGCAAGGCAGCGTGATGCATCCCGAGACAACAGGACGGGGATATCTACACAACTGTGTGAGTCAATTACCTTCAAAAAGTTTATCAATTCACTTGAACCAAAATTACGAACACCCGGTGCTGCGAGAGTTAATAGTCTCATTGGGGCCAAGATATACATTTTATAGTTGCCTGGTATCAATGGTTGTTCATCTGCCTTTATTTATTTAAAGAACCCATAGGTGGGAATGTGAGTTGTCTGTCTCTGCATGTTAGCCCTGCGACAGACAGGCGACCTGTCCAGGGTGCAGTATGGTAGCTGGAATAGCAACATACCCAAGATAAGCAGAAGAGAATGACTGATATGATGAAACTGGGATTTTGTTACACTTAATTATTGCAAACACAACTAAAACTATAACTGAAACTAATCAAAACTAAACTGAAACTAAGGATTTTCAAAAAAATATAAACTAAATTAAACTAGCAAACAATTGGTAAAAACTAATTAAAACTGATATAAAATTGAAAATCTGAAGTCAAAACTAAATAAACATAAAAACTAATGAAAATTGCAAAACTATTAAAACCCTGGCTGGGACCTTATAAAAGCCAATAAAGCTCCAATAACTGAAGTAACTTTGTGAAGAAGAGTGGTCCAAAATTCCTCCACAATGATGTGAGAGACTGATAAAATCATAAACAATACAATTACTTGAAGTTATTGCTTCTACAGGTGGTACAAGCTACTAATTAATGAGGTGTAATCACTTTTTCACACACTGCTCCTGCATTTTTATTAAATAAATACGATGTAAACTATGCTGTGATGATCTATGTTGTGAGGAAAGCAGTCAAAAAGCAGGGATGCCCAGACTTACCCTTTCCCAGAGTCTCCTCCCTTCAGTGTTTAGGAGTAGGGGCTCTAGTCGGAGCCCTTCTCACATTACATGAAAAGCTAATTTCTGCCATTTGCTCACTGTCTTATCTTTTGATCACCACCCAATTTGCAGCCATAGGAATGTAAAATGACCAGCAAATCACTTAGAGCTGCTAATTCTCACTGCCCCAGTGCACGTTGGAGAGCATCACTCAACTGAGGCATTAAAATGTCTCCTAGAATAAAGCGGTTTTGAGATTAGATTGCAACGCTCATTCCAGCACGCATAAAATGAATAAGTGCTGAATTTTATTCAGGTGCTTCAGCTCCAAGGCCCTCACAGTTATGCAAAAACATGCAAGACCAGGGCCCGTTGTTCACAGTCAGTGTGTAGAAAGGCAAATTTTGTCTCCAAGCCAAATGCATTCTCCATGTGTAACAAACCCTCGTATGGCTCTTTTTGCTTCAAACACAAGCTCCTGAGTAATATTGCCTTTAACTTGTTGTGTTTTGCTTTAAAACACTGTAAAAGACATTTTTACCAGAAAGCTGAGCTGAATTATAGTAGATGTGTTTTTCCTGCAGTACCTTTCAAATATTGGATCACAGCAAATAGTCGTTAATGGGAGGAAATAGGTCTCTCCCTAGGGCTTGTTGCACTGAAGCAGCCCCAGTGCCTCAGACCTCCCTCTCTCGCTCTCTTATTCACCCACTCTCATTTTCCTGTTTTGTCTCTCTCTATTATGATGCACTTTGATGCTTAGACTCCACTGCTGTTTGTGAGAATGCACCATTGTGCACGCTGAAGCTTTCCCATAATGAGGCCAGAGGTTGTCAAGGGGAGGGGCAGGGCGGGGAAGGGGATAAATGGAAAGATGTGAGAGATTCCGGAAGAGGTGGATAAAAGGGAAGAGAGGCAGATGAACTGGCAAACACTGTGAGTGTTTATCGGGGAGCGGTTAAGAGCTCTGCTGCGTGCCCAAGGTCTGCTGTCACAGCTTGAGACAGCCCAGCCAATAGGCACTGCGGTCGCACAAACTTAGAGTTCAAGGGTCGCCAAATCCTATTTAACCTTTCCATCTAAAAAAGTGACATATTATTTAGGCCTGCATCGCATCACCTGAGACGTTGCCCTTCTCGGGGATTTAAGATGACTGTGTAGCTTCAAAGGTGAGGCCACAAAACAACACAGCGGTACACTCGGCTTCTTTGCAGAGCCACAAACAAAGATAAAGTCCTTTCATGCCAAAGATCTCTATTCCTGTCTTTCGTCGCTCAGAGGTGTGTGAAAAAGATACTGTGCATAATCCAGTCGCCTCCGTATGCAGCCGGTTTCAGAGCGATAGAGCGGGAGTAAACAGGATTCCCTCCGGCTGTTGCTTTCACCTGCTGGACGTGGACTGTAAAAGAAAAACAAGGCCACGTTCGCAGAGCTTTTCATGCAAAGGACCGGCTTACAGCTGAAAAACTTACAGAGGGATGAATTAAATATGACCGGATGAATACCACAGGACTGTTTGTGCAAAGGATCCAAAATATTTATGAAGGAGAAAAACAACAATCGTCACACTTTTTGGTGATTTTTTTCTATTTTTTTTAAGAAATAGAAACGAGTTTGACACGGATGCAGCTCACTTCTTGTTGCCCCATCCGTGCATGTGAAGTCTTTTTTACAAAGGCCATTGAAAGCTCATAGTTTGTTCGTTTTATTTATTTTTTAATTTGTGGATTTGTTTTTAAAAATTCATCTGCAGTTATTAGATTCTCATGGTGGCTTCACAAAAATATTTCATTCTTGTCACATCTATTCTTCCTGTCATGCTGGCTTTAATTGTGGATTTAGCTATAAATGTACACATATAACACACACACGTTTACCCTTTTTCCCAACTTGTTTTTTCATTTATTTGCACTTTAGCAAGCTTCTGCCTTTCCTCCAGCTGACCATCTCTCCTGTATACCAATCTCTAACTACACGCCATCAACAGCACCCAGAGGGCTTCTACATGCAATATTGAAGATTTCCATTAGAGCTGAATTGTTTGTGGGGTGGGTGGGTGGGGGGGGGGGGGGGGGGGACCTTCAAGAGTGTTTTGTGCATCAGGAAACAGACGTGAAGCTTCAGCATCCTCACAGAAAGGAGAGATGTGTAGTACGGGAAGAGGAGGAAATGGGGAAAACCTCAAGGGTTTGATAAAGGAAACAAAAAAGATCAAAATTAAATAAAACAGAATGTGTAACAGTACATAAAATATCAGCATGCGTTGCTCCCATTTCACTTTTATTCTCAGATTTAAAGTGAGTTGTCTACCCGTGAGAGTGACGGTGAGGGGAAATCCAGCACAGCAGGGAACGAAACTCATCCTTTGTTTATTTGAATGGCATAAAAAGATTCAAATACACTTGAACATATTGTATACTATTTAGTACAACTACCTGGTGATATATCTCTGGGGAAGAAAGGTGATTTAAGTGACTTTGAACGTTGCATGTTGGTACCAGAAACTGTTGATGTGCTGGGTGAAAATGTCTTATAGATGCAGATGAGGAGGATGGCCTGATTGCTTTGATCTGACAGAAACAAAGAGAAGCTCAAATACTTCAAAGTAGGGCTGGGCTATATCATACCGTTCACGGTAATACCGGTGTAATTTCGGGCAACGATAGGAAAATGAAATATCGCGATAGAATATGGGTAAAACGCGCATGCGCACTGCCTTTGTTTACATACGCACATGGCGGCGACGCAGAATGAGAAGAGCGAAAGCGGATCGTTAAATGAAACGGATGAACCAGAACTGTTTGTAAAAATGCTGCAACTTCAGTGGTGTGGAACTGGTTTAGCTTTCGTCCGTCAGATACACAACAAAGTACTATTTTTGGTAGCGCATGCTAGCGGGCCGTCGTTATTACCGTGTTGTTTGGAAAACACGGCACACTTAAAATCAATCCTTTGATTTTTCTGAAAATCGACAGTACCCCTTATAATCCCGTGTGCCTTATGTATGAATTCTGGTTGTGTTTACTGACCTCGAAACGATTTTATGTACACGGCGCTCGAAAATCTGTCAAATGTTTTAGTACGACTTTGCTAAGCTACGAAGCCGCACCGCTTGATGGATTGTCAGAGCATTACGGCTATCGTAGGCGGAGCCTCGCGGAGTGATACGTACTGTGCTTCAACATAATATTACGGTATTGTGTGTGTGTGTGTGTGTGTGTGTGTGTAACCTCTTTTTAAGTTTTGTGGATATTATACATGGTTATGCTGAGGATATGTCGGCCGGTTTCCACTGGAAATGCCTTTTGGTTAAACTGTCAGCGAGGAATTTGCACGGTTACATTTTTATGTAACTTTAATGCAGATAGAAAACAGCTGCTTGTTTAAGTGAAAATACATTGATGGGGTTTTTGCACTAATAAAGTTGTGGAGTTGTAAAGTATTTTGTCTAGTGTCAATTATATGGTCAGTTATATCGTTATCGCAAATTTTCAAATGTATATCGTGATAAATATTTTTGGTCATATCGCCCTGCCCTACTTCAAAGAACTATTAAGTTAGAACCAAGGTATGCAGAAAAGCATCTTTGAATTGAATCTTTGAATTGAAACATTGAATCTTGAAGCAGCTACAACAGCAGAAGACCACACCATGGCATGACCTTAAATGAGGCGAGAATAGGTGAAGAAACCACCAGATTCTTTCTGTGTGCAGAGCCCACAGCAGCACCAGCCCAATACTCCACCTGAGAGTACAGAGAGAGGATGAGAGCAATAGAGGGTGGAAGTGGGAGAGAGGGCAAGAAACTCAGGCCTGCCTGGACCATGTCAGGTTCAACCTGGTAATAGCAAGGTGTGTCTAATGAAGTGGCTAGTGATTGTCCACGTTCAGCAAACACTGACTATTTTCATATCCAGTATCCACGTGGCTCACAAATTACAGTCAATCAATTACAGATACTCCTGATCTCAACTCATTATGCATTTAAAGCACACCTGTCCAGCTTCTCCACCACTGTGGGCGAGACCAAAGAGCTGTCAAAGGACAGACCTCCACAAGGCTGCAATGGGCAACAAGACCAGGGCTGTATCCCAATTCAGGGTCTGCAGCCTTAAAGGCCGCATTTTAAGGCCGATTACGTCACAGCGACCCGACGAAGGCTGTCCCAATTCGAAGGCTGCTCGAAATGCGGCCCTCAAATGCGTCCTTCATTTCCCTGAATTTTAAGGATGTCGCGGTGTAGACTTCGTGGCCCAACATATCCCAGAATGCATAGCGCGGCGGTGGGTGTGGATAATTTTGCCGAAAAAAAAAACGGCGGATGAGGGGCATCCGAAGAGTAAACTTTAAGTAAGTACTGAATATGATGTCACTTATTTATGTGCAAATGTTTAATAACGAAGAACATTAAAACATTCCTGTTGGCCACATGTCGGCAAAGTTATGTGACATTAGTGACGTTTGTACTAACTTGGTTTTACAGCCTTTACTTTAAAATATACGCCGTTCAATAGCTGAGCTTAATCAGAGAATGATCAAAGCTCATGTAGAAACAAACAAACAAATGAACAAAAGATTTTCTCCTTCATTTCTGTCAAACAAAGCTGTATGAAACGTTTCCAGCTGTTAGTATCATGGTTGCTAGGCAACCTGGGCAGCGCAACGGAGGCTAGACCGTCCCATTTCACAAGCCTCGCACTTAGCTTTCTTTAAGTACGCGGCCCTTGAGGATCGTTGAGGCTGCGTACTTTAAGGCTGCAGACCCTGAATTGGGATACAGCCCATCAGTCACAAGTTTCGTAAGAAGGTGACACCTGGTGGTGTAATTATTCAGAACTGAAAGACATATCAAAGGACGATCAGTCGTTCGCATTCTGCCCAAAAGGTCCCCTGCGTAAGAAACACATGTACAAGTCTTCGTCTTCGTCTTTCCAAATGATTCAGAGAAGGCTTTGGAAGAAGTGCTGTGGTCACATGAAACCAGAACTGAGCTCTTTGGCTTTAACTCAACCTGCTGTTTTTAGAGTAAGAGAAATACTGTGTATGACCCAAAGAACACCATCGTCACAGTCAAGGGTGGAGGTGGAAACATTATGCTGTCAGGCTGTTTTTCTGCTAAAGGTATAGGATGACTTCACTGCACCGAGGGACCAGAGGGTGGCTGTAGCTCAGGTGGCAGAGCAGAGGTGCCAAATATCCTTGGGCAAGATACTAACCCCATGTTTGCCTACTGGTGGTGGCCAGAGGGCCCGGTGGCGCCAGTGTCCGGCAGCCTCGCCTCTGTCAGTGCGCCCCAGGGCAGCTGTGGCTACAATGAAAAGCGGCAGAAAAGCGCTATACAAATGCAGGCCATTTACCATCGGGAGGAAGAGGCCATGTACTCGAAAATCTTGGATGAGAAACTCCTTTTCTCAGCCAGAACACTGAAAATGGGTCATGGATGGGTTTTCTAGCATGACAATGTAAAGCTTATTTCAGTGGTTCAATCCTATAGGAGATGTGGAGGAAGCTGGAGCAGCCAAGATTTAGATCTAAAGAGTTTCTGTAAATAGGAGAGGTCCACGATTCCTCCTGTAACCTGGGGACCAACTACAAGAAATGTCTGACCGCTGTGCTTGCTAACAATGATTCTTCCCCCAAGTTATAAATTGATTTGCAGGTCATTAGGCAAAGGAAATATGTGATCCCCAAGCAAAACATAACTTAATGTAATGTGGTCTTTCTGGATTTTTGGTTGATATTTTGTCTCCATTAAAATGAAACTACAATAAGAATTAGAGATTGCTCATTTCTTTGGAAGAGCGCAAACCTACAAATTCAGTGGGGGAGGGGTGTCAAATAATTATTTTCCCCACTTTAAGTGTTTTACTACCAGACAGGTGCTCGGTTTCTCTCTGTGCCGACTGATTATCAGCATTTTCCTGCATAAAGCTGCATGCTGCTGCAGCTGGACACCAAGCTGAATGTTGTGAAATGAAAACCAATTTGCAGTAAATTTGAGTTGCATAAAAAACAAAACGATTGGCTAAAAGATGCTAAAGCTAAGGAAAAATGCACTTGGAATTGGATAGTACTTTTCATTAATATTTTTCACATTACATTGCATAACTACATTGCATTTGCATTACAGCCATTTGATTAATGGCTGTAACAATTCTAACATTGTTAGAAATGTTATATACGTAATTAATCAGATGCAGATGGAACGTCCCCCAGGTCACAGTACGTTAATCTCATTCACCAGCTGACTCATAGCTCTCTTTGATTATGTTTGTATTTTAAACTCCAATATTTATAGCTTCTTATTTCTGTTTTTATCTACACTTACCTCTGAGGAAAATCTGACTCTTAAGAAGAAGTGCTCCACTAATGGTTCATCTGTCTGCTGGCTGGTGAGTAGAGATTGTGTATTCTGTTAATCAGTGATTATATGCTTAAGTAGCAACCTGTGTTGGGAAGGTTACTTTTAAAATGTATTCCATTACAGATTACAGAATACATGCCCCAAAATGTATTCTGTAACGTATTCCGTTACGTTACTCAATGACAGTAACGTATTCTGAATACTTTGGATTACTTAATATATTATCATGCTGTTTACAACTACATGAATGTACTATTGCTGTGATTTATTACTGTTACTGAAGGTCCGCGGCTCCGAACCGTAGTAAAGGGACCTCTGGCTAATACGGTGGGTTCTGTGTCGGGCTCGTAGCTGAAAACTAGCTTTACTTTGTTGTCTGGGTCAACTTTGCTAGCAGAGACAGAGAGAGGCGTTGAAAGGCTGCTCCAACAGAACTTATTGTTTCACAGGAAAACACGAACACGGTGTACAGTCGAGTCTTAATAGCTTACTTACAGCTGGGCTCGTCAGGCTCTCTTCTTGGCTGCAGTGGTTATTATTATATTTACATGCTTCCAGCTCCCGTTTTTGCTCGATGACAGCTCGTACTTTTCCTTTTTCTCCCTCCCTCGCTCACAGACACATAACGTGTATGGCAGTCCATTCTCCCTGCAGCACGGACTACACTGCCTATGATGCTACATTCTTTAGAGCTATACCTGTAGCATTCTGCCTATTAGCTTAGCACAACAACAACAAAAAGGCCTCTCTCACCCAGGAAACACACAGCGAGAGAGACGGCGTCACCCTGTAACCATGGCAACCGTAACGCTGCCGCCTGGAACAACAGAACGTAGCTGTCAAACAAAACCCAAACAGTCCTGACCCGCCACAATATGAAACAGGGAAGTACCGCCGTGTAATCCATTTATTTCAACAAAGTAACTGTATTCTAAATACCACCTTTTTAAACGGTAACTGTAACGGAATACAGTTACTCATATTTTGTATTTTAAATACGTAACGGCGGTACATGTATTCCGTTACTCCCCAACACTGGTAGCAACCTGCAACCAATGGAAACAAGGCTAACGAAAGGGAACCAAAACAATGAGCTGAAAGACACTAAAGCTGCAACAACTGCAAAGTCAGGTGATATTTTGATACATTTGTCATCTTTCTTTTTTTTAATCTTTTACACAGTCATTATTAATTTAAGACGTATAAGTGAAACAGGCCACTAAATTCAAACAAATTATGGGTCAAGCAAATACTGATCAAACCAGTTGGGAATAAAGCCACGGGCCACGTCTTGATCTACAGAAAACAGTGAATTCAATTCAAACACAACTGGTACCTGTGCAGAAAAGGAAGCAGAAAACTTGCCGGAGAAAAACAGTTTAACATTGTGTACTTTTCACGCTTAATTCCAATGTTTCAGGGTTGGAGTGTCTTGCAGAACTTATTCCATCAAAGGCTTTAGACACAGTTATCTAGCGAAATCAGCAATTAACTGCAAAGAAGCAGAGACAATTCGGTGAATAAAGCAACCTAATTAACTTCCACCATGTGAATGTTTTTTCCAGCAAAACACTTTTGATAGTCGAGCAGATTCTCTAAAACTGTGTGTAGATGTAGCGCGAGGCAATGTGCTTCTCTCTTTGTGTGTCTGCAGATTTTGCTGTTTTCATTAGACACATAAGGACTCACCACGTCCAGCTGTGAAAGTAGAAACTACGAAGCCTCCAGGTGCATCGATGTGCAGTTAATTCTGTAGCTAAATGCTCTTTCCTGCACATACGGACACACGCACACACAACCGCCTCCACAAGCACACACATAAGCGTGAAGGCAGTCTTTCCATTTACTAGCAGTATCAGCTCCTGAGAGGCACTTTCCTTGAATGCCTGAAGTAAAGTGTGGGCTTCTTTCCCCACCATGTTAGAAGCTGGAACAGCTGCCTGTTTTTGCACATGCATAATCACATAATGCATGTTTATAGTGTTGTGCAGTGAATTTGAATGTCTCTCTCACTCGACTCATCTAGCTTTCTTTGAATAGATTCAAACACATCCTGTCCCAGACACACACACACACACACACATCGGTAGTCATGCATTTAGCTGTGGCCCTTTAGGTGGATACCCATCTCAGCAGGTGACAGCTATCAATCGAGCCCCAGGGTCAATGGAGGGATAGAAGAAAACCCCTTTCATCTTCCTTTTGACTTCTACTCAGTCCTCTGCGCTTGCTCTCTCTCCTTGCTTTTAACTGCACCTTCTTGTGTGTGCAGAATTCTCAAAGCTCTAACACACTTGTTCAAGATTCTTCAAACCTTTTTACAATAGGCGTGCCGGCATGTCCTTGTTTTGCTCTCTCTTCTGCCCTCTTTCCACTATCACCTTTCATTCACTCAGATTTGTTTGAATTCTGGGCGAGGGAGCAGAATCTCCAGCAGATGATAGACTCGGGCCTTAGAGGGAGAGAGAGGGAGATAGCCTTTATTTTTCAGTTGCAGGTCTTTTGCCCACAACCGGAGCAGAGTAGAGGGAGCAAGTCACTGGCGCCATGCCCCCTGGACCGAAACTCAGAAAGAATATCCAGTGATACTTATTCTGTGCTGTCGAGTACTTGTTGAATGTTTTGGCTCTGTGCATGGGCAATCACGCAAATCTGCTTTCCGCTGGGGCTCTGCGGGAGTCTATTTATGGTTGGCCTGATTGGAGAATAATTCTCACTCTTAAAGGGGTCATTTCAACTATTTGTGGTCTGTGACAGTTCAATCAATATGTGGAAATATGAGCAACTCATTCTCAGAGTAAGAATGCCTAAACAGAACGGCATATTTTTGCTCACATTTGAACGGAGGGTTTTCGGCACTATTGAAAAACTTTTCATTTAAACGTTGTACAAATCACATCTCCATCAGCGCCTCTCTCCTGCCCTCATGAACAAGACAGTATCCAAGTGTTTTTCCTCCTCTCTTAGTCCCTGGGGCAAGGAAGCCCATTCCCACCCACGCATCCCCCCCCATTTCCAGTTCATCATCCATCTGGGAAGCAGGATAAGCACTGCATGGGACATTAGGCCCATTACCCAATCACAACATGTTATCAGCCCCGGCCCACCAACTCTCCTCTTGCTCTCACACCGTGCTCAGATTTACTGGAAAGGACACTGTGCTTAACACAAGCTGCGAGGGAGCATTGGGGCTGTATCACACCACGAGATTGTCTTGGAAGTCTCTCCATGTCAGATGTGTGTAGCTGTATTTCTGCTTTCAATTTGAAAGTCAGATTATCTTCATGAATGTATAATGACATTTCTAACCCTCCAAAGGGTAAGCGAGTATAGCTAATGGCCGGATGGATGCATATAAATAATGAAAATAGGCACAAGCTTATATGTTTCCATTTGTAATGAGATCTTGAGAGGTTTAAAATACTTTTTTTGGAGAGGGGGCGGGGCATTTATAATTGCAGGCCTCTACATGTATGAAAGATTAGAGTGAGCAACTCTATTACATAAGTGAGTTTAATATGCAGAAGTATGCCAAATAGCAAGCATTCCAGTATAAAGTTGATGTATGTAAGGTCATAAAAATGCCAGTAGAAATTGCTTACCTGTTTACTTGTGGCACGCTCTTAGCACCCAGCTGGTAGCCTGGACTAAAAAGTAAATTGACCTGCCTATTGTGACTTTTACATAATTTCCACCGTGGCTGAAAGAGTCCAATAATTATTAGTATAAATGATATGATATGATAGGGAGGATATAACAAGCTTAAGATTGGGGTTAAAGAAACACACACACACACTTTTCTCTTATTACTTACAGTTTGTAATATATAATTGCCCTCAAACCAGTCAACTGAATTTCTTTTCAGAGGCACAACGTTTTCAAATCTGCAGAGAAGGTTTAGTACAACAATTCCTTCTCCTCTTAAATGTCCCTCATTTACTTAGTTATAAATTAGAAATGTAAATAGAAATTACAAATATACTTTGCAGAATATGGGGAACGGACAGAGTGAGACTAAGTTTAGACAGGTTGCCCTGGCAACAGACCTTAGAAAGGGGAAGTTCTTGCAAGCTGCACAGGAAGTTTTAGTGCACAGGCATATTACAGTTTTTTACAGACGCTAGGACACATTTCTCAATACTTAGGTCACTTTTGCAAAACTCCTCACACAGTGAGCACAACAGAAGTCTATGTGGGCTAAACTGAGGATCAGTTATCATTGTTTTGGCACAAAATGCATTCAATGACTACATCTCTCAAATTTCATGAATTATTTTCTCACTCAGACACAACAACTGCCAAAAATCTTTGTACGTACAGGACATTTTGCATGTACTTACATACTGTTTTCAAAACTGTTAAACTTATGGTCAAAACAATAACATAATGCAAAACTGAATAAGACAGCAAAATTCAACAGCAATATTTTATTGAAACATATTTTAAATCTAAAAATCTAAAAATCTAAAAAAGATTCTTTCCTAGGTGTATTGCCCTAGATGACATAAGATGTGATGTGGATGAGAACCTGTGGCCAAATGGAGAAGACCGAGTAGATTAGCATTACTATTGTATGTGTATCAGTGGATGGTGTGCATACAAATTCTTGTATTTTGGGATTACTTAGTGCAAAAAAATGAAAATACATAAACAAATATTAACAAATTCTGCATGATGTCTGATTCATTCCAGTAACATATATTGAAATTATAAACAGAGATGTGTCCTTGTTTTACACAAGAAAACACTGTAATGCTACATGTTGTTAGTGTTTTGTAGGTCATTGTTTTGTGGGTGACAAAGTGTGTTTGTCGGCTGTCAACCTTTGCTAGTGTTCTGGAAGAATGAGTTTATTTGAGACCTGAATAAAGTGTTTTGGTAGTTGTAGTGCATTTTGAATGTGAAATGAACTGCTTTGCCAAGCTGAAGGTCAGTTAGGAGAATTGTGTGAAGAGTTTTGCAAAAGTGACCTAAGTATTGAGAAATGTGTCCTAGCGGCTGTAAAAAAAACTGTAATAAATAAGACACAGAAAAGAGGAACTTTGCCATATAAGGAATGTTGGTATCGAGATCCTGCAACTGGCGTTTGGGCGGTGCAGGGGTCTCTGTCTTCCGGAAGATGATTGAAGAAAAAGAAATATAAAATGTTTTGACCACTATGAGTCGGGTTTTCTCTGTTCTATCATGGGGACAAAAGAATCGAGGTTAATAGAATAGTAACAACAGCTAGATGTCTACAGAAATGTTCAATTGTAGCTGCTGCAAGAGCTGAATCGCAGTTTGTTTTTAATACTGTTAAAAGTGCAATCGCTATAACAACAGGGAGCTTCAGCACATCAGCAGCTGTTTTCATTATCTGCAGCGCTGCAAGATGCTGATGTTGGTAAGGATTGTCTTCCTGGTGCTGAGGCTGCTATATAGCACTGCATATGTTTGGAAATAGTGTTCCCGGTATGGGGAATGGCTGTTGGATGTTAACCAAGAGACAAGAAAACCCAAACAAAAAAAACTTTGGTTTTTTGTAACAATTTTGACACACAGAAAAAACCTGTTTCCATAGGAAAAAAAGTGTAAACACATTTTTGACACATTACATGACTCTGGTGTAGCTAATTATTTAATAGTTAACTAAATTAACATTAACATTTGTGTTGATACACACACAGGCACGGCTACAGTGCCTCATGATGATTTATACTGTAATGTACACAGTGTTGAGGAGTAACGGAATACATGTACCGCCGTTATGTATTTAAAATACAAAATATGAGTAACTGTATTCCGTTACAGTTACCGTTTAAAAAGGTGGTATTTAGAATACAGTTACTTTGTTGAAATAAATGGATTACACGGCGGTACTTCCCTGTTTCATATTGTGGCGGGTCAGGACTGTTTGGGTTTTGTTTGACAGCTACGTTCTGTTGTTCCAGGCGGCAGCGTTACGGTTGCCATGGTTACAGGGTGACGCTCTCTCTCTGCGTGTTTCCTGGGTGAGAGAGGCCTTTTTGTTGTTGTTGTGCTAAGCTAACAGGCAGAATGCTACAGGTATAGCTCTAAAGAATGTAGCATCATGGGCAGTGTAGTCCGTGCTGCAGGGAGAATGGACTGTCATACCCGTTATGTGTCTGTGAGCGAGGGAGGGAGAAAAAGGAAAAGTACGAGCTGTCATCGAGCAAAAACGGGAGCTGGAAGCATGTAAATATAATAATAACCACTGCAGCCAAGAAGAGAGCCTGACGAGCCCAGTTGTAAGTAAGCTATTAAGACTCGACTGTACACCGTGTTCGTGTTTTCCTCCAAAAACAATAAGTTCTGTTGGAGCAGCCTTTCAACGCCTCTCTCTGTCTCTGCTAGCAAAGTGACCCAGACAACAAAGTAAAGCTAGTTTTCGGCTACGAGCCCGACACAGAACCCACCGTATTAGCCAGAGGTCCCTTTACTACGGTTCGGAGCCGCGGACCTTCAGTAACAGTAATAAATCACAGCAATAGTACATTCATGTAGTTGTAAACAGCATGATAATATATTAAGTAATCCAAAGTATTCAGAATACGTTACTCTCATTGAGTAACGTAACGGAATACGTTACAGAATACATTTTGGGGCATGTAATCTGTAATCTGTAATGGAATACATTTTAAAAGTAACCTTCCCAACACTGAATGTACAGACCCTAAAACATACAGAGAAAACAATCACATGACCCCCTCTGAGCAAGCGTTTGGCGACAGTGGGAACGCAAAACTCTCCTTTAACAGGAAGAAACCTCTGGGAGGTGAAGCAACCAGTCCAGAGGTTAAAGAAACTTTGTTCAACATTTTATATTGTAATCCAATATTTAGGTCAGTTCAAATGTAATAAATTAACAAATCCTTTGCTAACGTTATCTCAGAACTCATTTCTGCACAATTTTTCCAAAAAGTTTTTTTTTCCAATTGTCCATTCTATACCTTCGACAATGATTTCAATATTAACTGCTTGGAATTTTCTAAAAAAAAAAAATTAAATAAATAATAATCAAATAAATCCACTTAAAAGATTTGAATTCTTTTAAGTGCAGTAGTCTGCCAGAGTGAAAAAGGATGCTCACAAAAGAAATGCATCAAGTGAAAAGATGAAAAGATGCCTCCTACAATACATTAATTATTTAGACCTTGGCTAATGTCAGGGAAGAGAACACACAGATAAAGCTGAATAGACCCTGTTAATAAGAGTAAAAGACTAAAAGAGGACAATTTGCCACACAAGTCCTTTAAGTTCCTGCTTTCTTCAAAGTTAGATTTTACTGTGGGACTGCAGCGCTGCTCCCAAACCAAGAGACCCTGCATAGTCTGTTCATAAAGCTGACAGAAGAAGTTGTATGCATGAAATATTAGCTATCAACAAAGCTTACAGTAGGAACAGTGTTTATCAGCGTATCTCAGTGTGTATTTGTGTCTGAGTAGTGTGTCTGTGTCGGTTCTCGGGGGTGGCGATCCGACTGTCACTCTCTGACATTGTAGCCTAGATCTAGCGGGGATTTTTGATTCCACAGTATGAGTGACCGTTGGGCACACAGGCAGGACAGAGGGTGTAACCGGCCTCAAACCTCCAACTAATCTACTCATGGAATTATCTCCTGCTAAAGGAGCTTATAGAGCCACTGTTTACCCCAGGGGGGACCCCAGATGTACAGTAGACTCCACAAACACACATTGATAAGGGAACCCGATGCAACTTGCTCTCAGAATTATAGCCTGGGGTATCATTTACCTATCCAAGACACGCCAACAAGCAGATTTGGCAAAAAAATAAATAAAAATAAATCAGATCTTCTTACATGTTTTAGCAGAAAAATAAGGAACCAAGGAAATCTGCACAAGTTCAGCTGTGCTTCTTACATACAGCCCCCTCCACTGCTGGATATTTAATACGTTAGGTCTTTAATGCATTAAAAAATAAATTTTCTGTCCCACTTTGCATGCTGAGATGGTTGTATTGCAGTAAGCTTGTGTAAGCACAAGGCACACCATCTGAGTGCTGATTCCAGTTTTGCCTGTCCAGTAGGTTAACCGGTGGCTAAAACACAGACTAAATGAATAAACTCTCACAATGGATTTGAACAAATTGCATATTTTGGGATTTTGTAAAAAAAAAAAAAAAATTAACAGCATTTTTTGGGGTATCAGGCGATATAGCAGCAGCATTGAGCACTGACCTGATAATCCTTAAAACCTTCACATTTCAGTTAAACGTTTAAAAGATAACAATGGCTCTGGGGTTGGTAAAGTCTATTTCTCAGTCTACTGCTTTGCTCGGGATTGAAATATTTCAACAATACCTAAACAACTGAAACTTGTAGATGTCCACGGCACACACAGAAATAATGAATTTGACAATCTCCTGACTTTCACTCTAGTGTTACCATGAGGTCTTACGCCCAGGGCGCCAAACAGGCTAGGATCGCCACTGGCAGTAGATGTAGACGTTTCAAATTCCTGTGGTGTTTCAGTATGTTCATTTCTTACCTTACTTTCAGCAGTTAACATAATCATGTTGTACCTGCCACCCTGTTAACATTAATAATAACAACATCTGCTGAAATTTGTGTTGTTGTGCCAGTAAATAAACACTAATGCACTTGTTTTACATCAGCATCAGCAGTATGTTAAAGCTGATTCTATCCACCCATCTACCCATTCAGGGTGGTGGGAGGCTGGTGCCTATCCCAACTGCCACCGGGTGAGGGGCAGAGTAAAGTCTACACATACTGCCAGTGTTTTGAAGCTGATTTATGGTTCTTTATTGACACCAATTTGTGTATTTTGGAAATTCAGACAATGGCTATTTCAAGCTAACACTAGCTAGCATGTTACGAAACAGCTATAACGCTGCATAGTTTTTTGCCAACTGATAAAAAAAAAATTGTTATGAACAGCAAATGGAATAGTTTGGTCTGATTAACACGTCTGCTGTGAATCTTTGTAAAGCCTACAATGTAATCTATATGAGGGGCTGTGGTCAGGTGTTTTCAGGGATAAACATATTTGCCCATAAACTTCTTTGTACATTCCTCATGTCCATTCCGACAGTTTCAGTAACCTCCCTCCATTTGCTGACATTTGTGAATCCCTATGATGATGCTATATTATATAGTTCTACTGAGATGCTGATTGCTATTCTCTCATTGATAAATGTAAAGATTGTGGTGAAAATGTAGCCAGAAATGCACAGGAGGAATCAACAGTACTGTACAGGCAAATCACAATAGTTGCACTCTGCGTTGATACAATGTGTTACATTGTATCTGTATTGTTACATTTTAGAGAGTTCAAGTTCCAGAGTGGTTTGCAGCAATGAGATAGCTACAATGTAGCTTTCCTGTCAACACGTTCTCACTCCCAAAGCGTAACATTTTACGCTAGGTGACAAATCGTCAACATATTACGTTTTCGGCTACCCACCACGGTCCTAAATGACGACCTCGGAAAAATGAGGAAATATAAGGAACCGTATGGACTCAATCTACACATGTTCGCTCTTTTTCTTCAAATCGCTTAGAAACGCGCTATTTAACATCATTAAAGTCATGGTTAAGATCAGGAAAAAGGTTATGGTTAGGGCTAGGGATAAGGTTAGGTTTAGGGCTGGAATACAGGGCTGGAACGTCTATTACCGCGGGAGCGTCATTGCACTGGATATCAGCCATAACCCGCCGCGTACCATAAGAACGCCGAAGGTCTCCTTTCGCTTTCCTCAGGAACGCCGCGGGACGTGACAAAACGTCGGCATGTTATGCCTCGGGAGTGAGAACGGGCTCTTCCTGTAGAAGTATAAATCCCCAATAAGAAGTGTGACCAAAATATGAAATATCAGTGGAGAGTTTGGGTTATTTTCGACATTCTCTTTTTCACTTTGTTATAAAGAAGTTCTTCATTTATTTCTGTTTTCTCTGTGGCAGAAAATAAACTGAAGCAGAAAAAACAGGTTTAGTCCACATATTTTTTAAACTGCCCTCTAGTGACAATACACAGCTATAGCATGAAGAACTACAGGCATCAACAGGCTATTGCACTGTCATGGAGGCACCTTCATGCAGAGGCTGAGTACCCTTGTATGGAGTCCTTAAAGAAGCCAAATGCTGATTAGCTGGAATGTTGATAAGGAAAGAAAAGGGCACAACCAAAGAGGAAGGAGAGGAAGCAGAAACAAACAATACCTTAATGACACTCAGTTTTCACTACTTTTTAAAGTAATTCTTTGTTTATTATAATTTTCTGCATTTTTCATGATAAAAAAAAATCTCAGCAAAAAGACCAACAGCAGCACAAACATAATCAAGGGAAGCTTATGTTTTTGGCTGACATTTTTTTGACACCGCCTTTGAGCGGGGGCAGACAGCTACAACATGTAGACACGTGTACCACCAGCGCAGTGCTATTTAAGATGCTGACTAGAGCTTTTAAGCCTAAGCACTGCTGTTTGTGGCTCCAGAGAGTCACTAGCATGGCTCTTCCTGTAGCAGGGTTAGTGGTGTGAAGATGATAGCATCTTATTAGTCTTTGTGCATTACCTAACCACCCTCTGTTCTTTCTTTACGATTTATGTTGTTATTGCTTATTGATCTTTTGTATGTTGTGTGCATTTTGGGACAAATAATAAATAAATAAATAAATAAATAAATAAAAGATCTTTTCAGTTTTAGTTAATTTTCTCAAAATGCCAAAAAAAAGAGTCTAAAATAAAAGTCACACTTATAAATACTTGTAATCTCACAGGTTCAACATTGCGGTTTTTACACAACATGTCTGTTGTGCCTTCTTCCTGGCAAGCTCCTCTCCTTCCCTGTAGTTTTCACACTGTGATTCAGCCAATTGGCCAAGGTGTTGATATGAGCCACGGCAGCATATGAAAGCATGAGGTGATGAGAGCACGTGGGAGGCTTTGAGATCCAACATGAGCTGTTCATGGGTGTTTTCTGGCTGTTTTTGCTGAGTCCTCACTCCCACCCTTTGGAGGGGAAAGCCAATGAGTAAGAGGGAGAGGAGGGGGGAGAGAGAGAGAGAGAAAGAGTAAGCCAGGCAGGGATGACTCTCTTACATAATGTCTGCTGCTGCTGCATGACACGTTTGATCACGCTCCGAATCACTACTCCCAAGTCCATCACCAAGAGGTGTGTGTGTGTGTGTGTGTGACTGACAAAGAGAGATGATGCTGAGAGGGTGGTCCGCAGTCCTGCCCGCGGCTGAATGTAGGGATTTGTTATTGATTGCACAGCTGTCTTCTTTAATTATGTTTCCATCCAATCAATGCAAAAGGTGACGAGAGCCAAAGTGACATTTCTCCACTCTGATTACTTGTGTCTCCTTTGTGGCTATTCTGTCCTCTGCTTTGACTTAGTGCCACACTGCACCCATCTGCAGTCATTTCACTGGACATTTTAGCTAGTGCGAGCATACGCTTTCATTCCTTTGAGGATGCACAATGGCACAAGTGAGATAAACCAGGAGTGTGTGCAAATACTTAGGCTGATCTGTCTGGATAAACAGTTAAGCCGAGAGGAGACGCTGTGCAGTTATCACCAACGGGGCTGTGAAAGGAGAACTCGGCTTTATTTTCCATTCACACCATGTTAGAGGACTGACCGGGACAGCATTCGGCGCTGCTGTTTGTATAATCAGTCGAAAACATGACAAAGCATGTTAGAGAATGTGATTCTTTGACAAACTTGCTTCTGGACAGAAGTCAGCTGTGATTCTTGTGTTTTAGAGGCTATTTTTAAATTCAGCGACAGAAGGCCAGAGCTAACGATTATTGTCAGCAAACCTGGAAAATGCTTTCAGCTGTTCGGACACTCTAATTCTAAAAATAAAGTGTTGGAACGACTCTTTAAGTATAAGTATTATCAGAGTATTTATAACCACTCTTTTATTTTTATACATTAAGAACCATAACAAATGTATTTATTTACATTTACTTTTTAATTTAATGCATAATTTATAATAATTATGAACTAAATAATGCATCTGCTGCATTTTAACACGTGCAAATATTAAACCCATATTCCGTTTATTATTGGAAACTTTAATCTCATATTCTTGGCTGTGCACTGCCCTGCATTTCACTTAAGACTTCCCGTATTACGCTAATAATTACATGGAATGATTTGATGGGGACTGCATCAAAAGAAAGTCTATTTTCTTTATAAATAATGCCAAATCACATTATTCTGCCAAGCAAACTTTTTTGGGACATTATTCAAAATTATGCAAATTGCTGTGGCAAAAAAATGCATTGGAACAGGCAGCCTCTTCCACTCTGCAGCTCCAGTACTGTGCAGTGCAGAGGGTGTGTTTCGAACACAAAAGTGCTTGGGTGTTCAAATGCTCGAGTTGGTTCAAACTTCATCAGCCCCGCTCTTTGGGCAAATACTGCAGATAACATCCATCCATCCATCCATCTTCATCCGCTTTATCCGGGGCCGGGTCGCGGGGGCAGCAGCCTAAGCAAAGAGGCCCAGACCTCCCTCTCCCCAGCCACCTCCTCCAGCTCGTCCGGGGGAACACCAAGGCGTTCCCAGGCCAGCCGAGAGATATAATCTCTCCAGCGTGGATGCAGATAACATAAGAGATATTAATGGATCTGTTCCTGGATTGGAAGCATATTTGACTATCCGCCTCCTAAAATCCTCTTTGTATCAAAGCAGCAGTTGAATTAAATTTTATTTATATCCCACCAAATCACACCAATGGTCATCTTGAGGAGCTTTATATTGTAAGCTAAAGACCCCACAAATAGTAAAGAGAAAGTGCTTTGAGACACTGGAAAGGAAAGACTCCCTTTAACAGGAAGGACCCTCTGATAGAAGCAGAGGAGGGGCATCCATCTGCTGCGATGCATTGGGGAGGGAGACAGGTCAAAATGCACAATTTAATAATAATTAATGATTAAATGCCGAATGGTGTATAAACACATGGTGAGTGAAAAGGAAAAACTCACTACATCATAGGAAGCCTAGACCTATTACAGCACATCTAAGGGATGGATCAAGGTCATCTTGTGCAGCCATAAATATAAGCTTTATCAAAAATGAAAGCTTTAAACCTCATCTTAAAAGTAGAGACAGTTCCCGTCTCCCAAAGCCAAACTGGGAGCTTGTTCCACTGGACAAGGGCCTCCCAATCTACTAGGCCACCCCACCTAAACCAGCAGTCTGAAAGCAAGTTGTTCTATTTGGGCTGATACCATAACAAAGTGTATAGAGTGTTCACAGGAATCCCTTTGTGCATGGGAAAACACTATCAATGTCATTTCTATTGAGTATTATCAGGGCTTCAGGGCTTGTGCATGTAGATACCTTGCGTGTCCTTTGAGTGGCAAAATGAAACTGACCTCTGCAAGCCCAAAACAAATTTAGCGAAAGAGGATTCACGACAGCAGCGTGTTTGTAATTGTGACTTTTAGTGTTTGCCCTGTTGAAATTGAACGTGGCACTAAATCAAATGTTCCTCTGAATAACAAAAGCTCAGGACATATGAAATGGGCACGGCTGGATTGAGCAAGCGGTAATTGAGGTGGTCGCAGGCCTGAGCTAACAATGGAGACGGCGCAACGCGCTACTATCCATCAAAATTAATGACAGCGCCCGCTGATTAATTCCAGGTCAAAGAATATTACAAACAAATTTCTGCAACCACCAAAACCTGTCTTTCATTCTCTGCCTCTCTTTATTCATGATTTATTACAAGCTCTCCTTGTAACGCTGTCTTCCTATTACTTTCCATCTTTTCTACTCGCTCTCGTTTTCTTTGTGCCCTCGGAACGAGTGAGGTGTAGAGGTAGCTGCATCTGAAAGGTGTGATTGAGTCCTTGAATTCTTTATGGGAACAATATTCCCCTCTGACTCACCGCATTCCCACATTAGCGCCACAGGATTCTAAGAGCTTTTATATCGGTTAGTCTTTAATTTCCACGATATTAAATTGCTTCACAGCTGTTGGCAATTCATGTTGTGGCAGTATACATTCAGAGCTCAATTCATCACTCAAAGCAATTTGAAATTAGCTGAAGCATGTCTCCGTCTACGAGGGGAAACCACATAAACACCTGTCCAACACTCGAGACACAAACTTGACACTATTTATCCCACTGCGCTCGTTAATTTCATTTGTCTTGTCTCGTACGGTGGGGGGGGGGAGAGAGTGTCTGGTGGAGCTGTAAATGTGAGAAAAAAACCAACTGAGGGACACTTTAAAATTCTTCTTCCTCAGCTGGAAAAACTGCGTGTTCTCCGAGGAGTGCCATGCTCCCTTCGTCTCAGCCATTTTTGTGGTTTGGGATCTCACCGGGACAGCGGCTAACTGACCCCCATCCGTCTCCATGGGGACAGAAAAGCCATTTCTGCTATTACTGAGATTAGAGTCTTATCTGCTTCTGTTCTACTTTGGAAAAGCTCATGTAGACTATCAGGGGACCTACTGCTGCTTCTCCAACAGCTATTATCATATCCACAATATCTACATCTCACATATCAAACATCAGTACCTATACCACTACTGCTAAACCCCAGAGATGCACTTTCTGGCATCACAGTTATCTGTTTTCCACCACTGCCGAGCCAGTGTGTAAGCAGTGTTCCCACAGTGACAACCAACCCACCTTTCAATACATTTGGGAGGCCCACTCCCACACGGTGTCAGTTGTTCCAACTTTGGCCCGAGCAGTTTTGTGAGGTCTCACTGGAAAAGAAATGGATTTAAATTGACATTTAAAATGACGGAGCTGAGAAAATGCGTTTTAAGGAAAACTGTGAATAAACAACAAAAAATAAGATTAGTCCAGTTACTCAACCTTTGAACACGTTACACCCAAAAATGACAAGCAAATGCACCCCCCCTCTTTAAATCCTGATGTTTGGGCACAGAGTGCATTTCAATTTGTCACTTTTCATGGGCGGAGCAGTAACCGAAATTACATTTTGACCAATAGTGTGAAACGACACATTTAATCCCCACCAACCCAATTTTCCACATCAGTATGTCGGTTGAATGCCTTCCTCTGCAGCAGGCCGGTGCATATGTTCTTTTAATTTAAAGCCACGGCCAGTAGAATATAAAATGTCTTGAATTTACCTCTCCCTCTGCAAACCGAGCCCCACGGTGCAGCGATTTGAAAGATGACTCACCACCACTTGTTTCCCCTCTTGCAGACTGCAGAGTGGAAAGTCATTCTGTACAGTAAAGGCACAAAAGGGGTGATGCAAAGACGTTATTATAAATATTGAATACAGTGACTGAAATAAACTTGCACAAATATGAATTCCTGTTTTTTTTTCTCCTCACACTTTCTGCAAGCTTACTCACCAGCACTGGTCAAGAGTCTTGACTTGGCCTTTTTGTGCGGAGGTTGCGTGTTTGCACAAGTTTTCTCTTTGCTGGAAGTGTGATTGTGTTGCTTTATGTGCAGTGAAGATGAGAGGATATAAAAACTACAATTTTCCAGTTCAATATGAGAGTAATTATGGTAATAAGTTATGACATGGTGTCATCATACTAGAACAATAGTATCACCACTACATTTGGTCTCTTCTTAAATGATATAACTCTTTCTGCCTATGTGAAAAAATTGATGTTTGGACATATAACATGTGCCAGACGTGTTAAACTGTATTCTGCCATCAGAATTCTTCTTCTTCTTCTTCTCTCACATCCTCCCTTTACGGATTGTCGCAGCGACTCCATCAGCCCCCATCTCACCTTATCCGTGGCATCTCCCTCTGTAACACCAACCCTCTGCACGTCCTCCCTCATGACACCCATGAATCGTCTCTGAGGTCTTCCTCGTTTCCTCCTGCCTGGCAGCTCCATCTTCAACTTCCTTTGTCCAGTCTCCACTCTCCCTCCTCTGCACACGTCCAAAGTGTCTCAGTCTGCCACCTCCAGCTCCGTCTCCTGTCCTTTTGTTAAGGGCCACCATCTCCAAACCATACATGCTTTTATTTTTGCAGCAACAAAAGGTGCCCCTTGCCCTGCCCTGATAGAACAAGCTCATTACCGTGCCGTCTTATGTAACCATGGTAGCTTAAATACATATTTGAACAAGCGGTATGTTGATCAAACACTGGATAATGAACACCGCCACACATCCTGGAACTCTGAAATGTGAATAGAAAATATGTATATTCAATGTTATAATTAAGAACACCATGAATAGTCTTGTAGCTGGGGATTGTAGATGGTTATATGCGCTGCCCTCATTTTTACAGCTACTAATGACCTCCTCTTCACTCTCGCTGCTCTCTCCTTCCCTCGCTTTGTAGACTGAGTTCTCACAATCCCCCGGGGGGCCCGAGAGAGAGTCTGCGTGCTCCGAGTGATGATCAGCAAGTCTTAGAGAGATCCCGACAGCCAATCATCTGTCTTCCAGTGGCGGGCGTCCTGCTTGGCTTCACATTTCAGGATGGTGCCATTTCTTATATTCCTGCCCGGAGAGCTGTTTCATATTTGGAATGGACTGGTGGTTTTTCTTTGCCCTGACATGCCGCTGAATGTGACTCTGATAGATCTGTACTGTGTTTATTAGGGGAAAATGTGCAGAGCTTTGTCTGCAGCCATCTATGCATGTGTAAGTGTAAAAGAAAATGTTCACCCGCGCTTCCAGAATCAGGATAGATTAGTTACACAAGAAGTATTTCTTGTACTGCCCCCCCACCAGTGTGAAGAGGAAAGTTTCCCATTAAAAATCTTCCCAGACCCAGCTCAGTTAGTGTGGAAAAAATACATTAGGAGAGTTAATGTGATTTTGGCTGAGCAGATTAGAAATGTCTTTCATGGTCACATTCCAATATTAGTCCAGAGCTAAGCCTCAATATGTGTTTCTTTTGTGCTTAACCTCATAATGTCAAGAGACCCATAGTCAATTCTGGCATGGATATTCTCTACCGCTGGCAGCAAAGTTAGCTGCTCTACTCGTCTAAATCCGTGTGGAAAAGGAAAAGTTTGGGGAATAGCATGTGGCAAGGAGGAACACCAAGTGTGAAAAGGGACGTTTTGATAGACGGCAACTGTCAAACACGAACCTCTGCAAAAGCCACAAGTGACGCAGCATTGTCACGTACTGTAGTGGACGTGTGCGCAAAACAAACAGGCATGAGAGTCGATGATCTGTCCTAACAGACCGAGAGTCCTGACTGTCAGCGGGAGCCAAATCCACAGAATAAACACGAGCGGTGACTGATCCACTTTCGATTTAAATGACCTCCACGCTGCCGACGCAACTCGCTGAAGGAATCCAAATGCCTCAATCACGCCGCGCTCTCTCCCCAACTCAATCCAAGAGGGATTAAACAACCAAATCAATTAGAAGCTGCGGCTAAGAAGCAGAAGTCTGCAGCTATCTCTTCCTTACTTTCACTCACCCTTCATCTCTCCGCATGCAGCTCGAAACAAAAGATGCTTAAGTACATTATGTATATTTGGTGTGGTCACTGCCTCGGAGCTGAGTAATTGGAGCTACTTTTAAATATGGACTTCTTTTCCAAACGGTGCCACGGACGCACAACCAAATGTCGATTTAATTCTATTAAAAGAAACACTTTTAACTGCTACTTAGACAGTGCACCAAAGACTCGAGCGGCGCTGTTCAAAATCTTTTTTCGTGTTTAATCCCTGACTTTTCTACCCTCTGCGTGGCCCGCTTTTTCTCAGCGAAATCTTGGCATGCAGAGCCTCTCGCTGCACCTTTCCCTCCCCACCTCCGTATCTCTCCGGCCCTGGGAAGAATACAAAAAGTTCTGAGGGAAACAAGTGTGCTCCAGCCGCAGGATGAGAGGACCGGGGCTGTTGCTGAGCGATTCCTCCATTTCTCTCTCACACACAATCTGGCTACCCCCTCCTCCTCCACCCCCCATCTGTCTCATCCTAGTCCATGTGAATCAAAGGATATCAGCTATCTTATAGCCCTGTCTTAGAGGGGTTTGACTACAGAGGAAAGAGAGCGAGGAAGTGGGTTGGTGGGGGTGGGGGCACTCTTCTGATAGAAGTAACTCAGAGGGCAACACGGCGAACATCAAATAAATGCATTGGAAATATATTCAGCCTTTTTTTTATTGTTTGTACATCTGTAGAAACTTTAAAGCAGTTTGTATTGTGTGTCTGTGTTTTGTTATGCACCCCTGCCTGTCAGGATATCTTAATAATGACTTGAGATAAAGAGAAAATCTTGGCTGAATTGATTTTTACCACGGTTTATGGTTTTCCTCTTTATTTCCGATCACGTATCTGGTTGGGGTAATCATCTTACTCCGCATTGTCTGGCTTATGTATTCTATTAAAGCTTGTCCCGGCTCTTTATCGGAGCTACAGTAAAGGATGTTTAGCCACAGTGAAGTATTAAAACCCACAGTTTTCATCAATACACAATTCAATCAAATGGAAATAATCTTTCAAGGTTTTTTCTCACGTTCACTTTAACATATTTGATATCTTTGGAATTCGTTTGAGTTTAACAAAAGTTTACCTCCACATCTCAGTCTTGGTAAGACACGTAATGGGGGAGGCTGGTTTTGGAAACTTGCTTGGAGTCATCTTGAGAGGTACCCATTTTTTATTTTTTATTTTTTGCTTATCAAGTTCAAAATCATGCTGCCCATCTTGGTTGATGTAGCTTGCATATCTTTGAACTGCAGGAGGAAGCTCGAGTACCTGAAGAGTACCCATGTACAGGGAACAAGAACAGGGAGAACCACATGGCATCAGATGACTGTTGGATTCAAATCCAGGACCTTCTTTCTGTGAGGCAACAATGCAAACCACTCTGCTGCCACCCCGTCCAGGTTTTAAAAGGTTAAATGTCTATTTAGTGATCCTATATACTAATACATATTAGTTAACAAATGTTCAGATTTATACTCACAGCTCTGTCAGGCTATAGTTAATAACGTTAGCTTAAAGCTAAATGCTCAAGTTAGTATGCTAATATGATGGTGATGGCACAAGGTGTTCCCTATATGTTACTTTTTATATATTAAAAAACACGTTGTGCCTGCCATGCTATGTTATGTTACTTAGTGTAGTTCAGAGAGTATGCATGTTAACAAGCAAAGCATATCAAGAGCTGTGGAGGATTTTGTCACAAACATATTGGATAAATAAACGTAACACTTACACTTAGACAATACCAAGTTTTTTCTGACTGTAATGCATCACTCGAATTTCCCTTTGCAAAAGATGCATTTTGTCTCATGTGTAAAGTTATGCGCATATTTTGTAGATTCCCTTCGAGGGCAATGTAGGTGAAGCAAAGCATTTTGCATAATGTTGGTTGTTAACCAAACAGATACTTTATAAGACAGAAAAGCAAAATACGTAACAAAGCTCATGTCCAATGATGCCTTGGTTTGTCACAGGGCAAATGCTTAGGCCTTGATTCATGGTCTTACTGTGCTCAAGCCACGGTAAGCTTGTGCATTAAGGCCCTAGTGCTCAAGTGCTGCTGAAGCTTCTGCAAGAACGTTTCACTGGGATTCTTGGCTCTGACTCCACACCAGCAGGAGTCTGCCATAAAGGAGGTAAGTGCTCCACTGGTTCCTAAATCACCGGGGCAGCTTAGTCCTTTTTTCAGAACCTAGCTCTCCTATCGATGAGGTTGTCATTGCGAGGGCCAGTCGAGCTCTGACAGGAGCCGCTCCCTGTCATGAGTTGGCAGAACGTGCAGACGCAGTTTTACGTGGAGGACCAAAATGCAGGAACACAGAGGCAGGTAGAGTTGAACTGCAGTTGAAGGGCTTGTTGTAGAAAATCAGAGAAACACAAAAGTCTAGAAGGAGTAACCAAAAACCAACTGAAAAGTAAACAAGAGATACCTGCAAACTGAAACAAACCAGCCAGACTGGAGCTAAGAAACACTAAATGCCTTTTCAACAAGGACAGAGACGGACGATCTAACAAAGAAGATGGAGAAACAGCGAGAACATACACATGAAGGAAACAAGGGAAGAGGAAACAAGTGGGAACACAGCTGACAGTAATCACAGAGACATGGGAAGGATGAGACTAAAGACTACCAAAGTAAAACAGGAAGTAACAGATGTCAAACTGACAACGTGTGAAACGAGTCCAAAGGTAAACAAACACACAGGGGATGAGACTGAGGGAACAGCAAGGGAACACTAAAGGGCACTAATATACCAAAAGTCATCTATAACTAAACTAGAGACACAAACAATATTAAAGGAAACCAATTGAGGGATCAGAAAATCTTATTAATACAAACTAGGAACATAAACCACTTTTCAAAATCCAAAACAATAATGAATTTGCACAAGTCCAAACACAGAAACTCTTGGTCAAAGATGAAAAACCATAACGCTCCCAGCGCCATTTAGAAAGGTCAACATGATACACATTTAATCTAATAAGAAACACATTACATTTATGAAGCTTGAAAGAAGCTTGCAAAGAAAAGCGTCTGGACTTCTTTGAGTTACTTGAAGACGTTTCACCTTCATCTGAGAAGCTTCTTCAGTTCTGAGGTCAAATGGTGGAGAGTCCCAGATTTAAACCTAGTGGGAGTTTCCCCCCACAGAGGGACAAATGGACCCCCTGATGATCCTCTAATCGCCTGAGCCAAGGTGTGAAACTGGGTGTGGGTCCCAATCAGCCAGAGTTTCGGGTGAGCTCATTGTGAAACCTGGCCCCACCTTATGATGCGAATTCCTGAGGTCAGACTACGATGACCTGGATGACTGAGAACCTTCACAGACATTTATGGAGATCATGAAATGGCATCTATCCAGAACTGACCCCGGTGGCATTTTTTGGTGACCTTACCTCCTGTTTGTGTGGACTGCTGTCATCTGTCAGAGACCAACATCATTTCTTCAAGACCTACAAGAGATTGTTGTATCCATCTGTGTCTTCCACACTCATTCAAACCCACAGATGCTCTCTCTCTCTATCTCCCTTTCACACACACACACATATACTCTCTCGCTCTTCAAAAGCTGTATTTGAAACAGCTCATTCATTCATAATGCAAGGACTTCCATTCATGTTGGACACACGGCTGTGTAAACTTAACAAAGAAAAAAAGGCACATCACGTTCCTGCTGAGGTGGAGGAACATATTACCAGCTGCCTGGTTCTCAGTGCTACCACATTAAGTGTCCAAATCATTCACTGTAATAATGATGTGCAATATGTGGAAAATTATTATTGTTAATCAACTGCAATCATTTACCAAAGAGCTGCAGCAGCTGCTTCGGGTAGGTTCGGTTGATCGTTAATTTAAAGCTGGTTCATTGAAATAAGCAGCTCCCCAGAGATCTGGGGGTTCTGGGTTGGTGGTGGATTTAGATAAAGGCTAAATTTAATTAAAAATATTAATAAAAAAAGAACATATCAAATGCAGAAACTGAGATATGAAAGGTTTCTGTGTTTGTTCTGTCTTTTTTTAATGCTCATTTTGAATTTGATGCCAGTAACAAGTTTCAAAAAGTTGGGATAAAGGCATGTTTACCTCTGTGTTACATCACCTGTTCTTTAAAGAAAGAATAAAGAAAGTAGTTTAAATGTGAAATGTTTTCCCATTCTTGCCTGAAAAGGAATTTTAAGGCCTCCTTTGTCATGTTTTTCATTTCACAACGCACCAAATATTTCTCACTTTCAGCACTGATATGTTGGCTTTGTACTTTTTTCAATTTCATATCATGCCATCCAGCATTTACTCACACATTACAGAAGTGCCCTCACATTTTTAGATACAAGGTAGTACTCAGCTTACATATTCCCACATGTCTACGCGTGCTCTTGTTGCTGTGCTGGGTTTCATTTTTCTTTTTCAATGACTCAATCGTGCTGTTCTAGGTTAGTGTGTCTTTGAAAAATGTTACTTTAGTACTTCACATGTTAAATTTAGTATTATTTTATCATCTCGCTCCTGCGAAACCCAAACCAAAGCAAACAAAACACATTCAAAGAAAAAAGGTTAAACAAAAAATACATAAAAGTTATCAGTAATACAAGACTTATGAAAAACAACCTTCACTCACCAGTTTATGGAGATACCAAACCAGTAGCTCTGCTTACTTTACGTCACTGTAGTGCTTCGATGTCTGCTGTACTGCTGTCACCACACAGATGCAACTGCTCTAGCAGCTTTGTATCCATTACCAAGTAACACAAATCATCTCCTGATGGACATAAAGCACTGCACTGCTTATGCCCGTATGATATCTTACTGTAAGATCCATTTCTCAGAACCTTGAGAGAAAATCTGTGATGTACAAAAGTGTAACTTCACAGTGAAAATCAACTCAAATTTCAAATCTATAAATATGCGATTGGAGGACTGTGAAGGGTAATTGCAATGTTGTCGACAGCCACATCAGCCACTTCTTCTATCTGCAGGTGGCACATGCCATGCAGGGCCTGTTGTCCCATGCTGGTTTCCACCCCTGCTCATCTTTTGTGCCGGGTTTCTGCGGTACATATTTTAGCTTTCCACTGAGGTGTCCACATGTCAGGCCTTGTTCTGTTTAACCAAGAGAATGAAATAATCTGGCTTCTTTTTTTTCTTTGCAAAATTTGAATTTGCAAATATAGCCATTATTAGCAATAATCATTCTTCTTAATTATCATGAAACATTGTGTTTGAAAAGGAATGAGATGTAAATGTAACCGGTGTGATTCTGCGTTGTCTGATTAAAAAAGGTAAAAGAAAGAAAGACCTGCAAGTAAATAATTTGCCCGCTCCAGCTCCTCTCCCACAGGGGAATTGTAGAAAAGGGCGGCATTTATTTTTACATTAAACATAAAGTATGCATTTACACGTAACATATTTGACATAAGATAAAACAAAAACATGAAATCCGACATACCTGATAAAAAAGGTAAAAGAAAGAAAAACCTCCAAGTAAATACTGTAATTTGCCCACTCCAGCTCCTACGACCAAATACAAACAGTGGGGAAACGGGTTAGCTCAACCCACCACAACTTCCAAGCTAGCAAGGAGTATATATTCATGCTAGCATTTATGGCGCCTAAAACACATTTATGATACACACATACTACACACTTATAACATCTAACAAAAACAGGCTTAATAATGACAATAATTGAACTAAAATCACAATCAGAAACATCCAGGTGGCTAAATATGCATTATATGTGTGTTTTAAAGTGTTGGAAAGAAATTATACCAACCTCTCCCACAGGGGAATTGTAGAAAAGGGGAAAGGCAAAAGGGGTACACTGTATTTATAGGGTTGCACCAAAGAAGAAGAAGAAAAGAATGAGGAGGGACTCTAACTGATAATGAACATAACTACAGGCTTGGAGGTCCTAAAAGTCAGGTATAAAAGGAGCAGTTTGGGGGTTTAGAACACATTTTGGGTAATTATAACAATGTGATTTATGACCCTGTTACATAAATACACAATATGAGACACAAATATGATTTTTTTTTAATGACCCTGTTTTTTTCCCCCCCTGAAATTTGCCATGGTTCAGATCCAGTATGTAAAAATTTATTTGCCTTTCCCTTTTCCATCTTGATACGATCCCTCCAACATACACTTTGGCTCTCTGCCTGTCAGCCTGTCTGTTGGCGTCGGGTCATCTCTCTCCACGCTTTGCCTTGTTTGTATGTTTATTCCACTTTTTGTCACAATTTCTCCGTTCATCTGTCTGTCCATCTGTCTAGCCGAGCAATCAATAGTCTTTTATTACACAAATGGAAGGAGATGGGAGAAAACTACATCAGGAAGTCAATCAGATAGCGTAAGAGGCAGGGAAGGACATTTCAGATTCAAATCAGCTGAAATGAATCACAAGGGCACAGCTGATTCATAGGGCAAGGCTTGATTTAGGGCTTCATAGGCGTGATTCAACAACAAACTGGCTCTGTTTTCTACCAAACGTGCTTGTGTGCTTGACATTTACTAATAGTTACAAACTTTTGTGTTTACACATACACATTTGCTGCACATGGGCCCACACTTGTGGACATGTGCTAAGCAACAACCACCCACATTTTACATTCCCTGCTGGAGGTGTGTGGATGGGGAATTGCAAAGGTATATGCATTGCATACTATGCAGAAATATGCATAGTACAGTATATGCTTAAATACTGTTATATCTGGATTGTTCCCTGTCTCGAACGTGACAGCTCACTTGGTCGTCTGAATTTGTTCGTTTAGCCTTTCGTTAGGTTTGCAGTGATAACTCTGTTCATTGATGAATGCATGTGTATGAATGGTTTTCCAGGTGGAGGCCACTGACACATTCCCCCAACCCCCTTATCTTTTATTTGGCTAGATAGGGTGTCACTACTGTTAGCTTGCGATGATACCTGCACCCTACAGAGCTGCGCAGGTAGTCCAACTCCTCCAAGATGGCACATCAATACGTGTAATATGAAGCTTATCTGTAAGATCTGTAATCATTCATCTGCTAGATTTCCTTCGTGCTCGCCTGCTAGTCCATTCTTTACATCTCTACCACTTTCCCATGCTGTCAAAATCAATACTGCCATCATTACACTTCCACGCTGCGTGGTTTAAATTTCAGGGAGAGTGACAGTGCTCTGTCATTCTCCCTTTCATGCTCTCATTCCTACAACCCCCCCTCCTCCCCGTCTCCACCTCACTCTAGTCACTCAGCTCCATGCAAGCCTCCATCTTCGTCTTCACCACCACCAATGCCTGGACTCCAGGGGCTCCTGTCCTAAATCATATCACTGCTCGGACACTGTTCTGCCATGATGGGTCATCAGTTTTATTGCCAAATAACTTAATTTCTCTACCATAATCAATCATGTCCAGTTCTTCCAAACGATCACTCCTTTTGAATGCTAGAAGGCTTGCTGTGTCTCCCAGCAGAGTCTCAAGAGCATGGAGGAGATTTCAGGAGACAGGCAGTTACTCTAGGAGAGCTGGACAGGCCCGTAGAAGGTCAAACCTTCACAGGCTTGGCAGCGACACCTTAACTGCGTTAGGTATCGGGAGGAAAACCTTGGACCTTCTTTTAGACCCTACACTGGCAGAAATATGAAGATAGCTCCTGAAGAAACTGACAGATTACCACACTGGCCTAACCTAAATCCAATAACTCCATGGGGACATTATCTTTCGATCCATCTGACGGTGCCAGGTCCAAATCTGGGAACCATCTTTCATCCTTAACATATTACCAGTCCATATCACTACAGATACCCCCCCACCCCCCCAAAATAAGTTGTTTTTTCCCAAAGAGCTCTGATGTGATGTTCCTTAAGTTTTTTGAGCGGTGTATACAGCATGTACATTATACTATTCCTCACCTCCTCCACTCTCTCTCTACTAGATTGTACTGATTGCAGGAGGCAGATGTTCGAGCCTATCGTCTACATTTTTCTTCAGTGTACATTTCCTCTTTAGTTAAAGAAGTCCTCTGTTTTTGCCCCAGATTTCCTCTTTGTGCCAAACAACATTCTGTCAGCTCCTCTAATGTCAAGTGACCGAATCGCACCGAACTGAGCTCAGGCACAGAGGCAGCAGGTGGTTTAACAATATTTATTAGACTTAAGCTCTTGAAACGTGGCAAAAACAAAGCAACAGAACGTGGAGCTTGACTTGGTGCGGCCGGGGAGACGTGGCTAGGGAAATGCAGAACTAGGGCGAGGGAACAAGGCCTGAGATGCAGAGTGGAGCTGGGCAGGAATCGGTCACACTGAAGGGAGAAGACAGAGTTAGGGAGGTAGTGGAGGTAGCCCTGAAGTGGAAAGTAGTAAGTGTAGCAATCTTACTTGCAGTTGGGGACACAGAGTGTTGGGGGGCGTGAATGCCGTGGCAAGGGCTGACCTGAGATCTATTTGATAGTCCGTCGCCTTGTGTGCTTTATGATCAGTTTGGATTCTCTTTGTGTCTAATTTGTCCCTGCAGTGTCTTTTGTATTTTCATGCTCACTTTTGGTTATAATCCTGTCTCCAAGCGTCTGCGTTTGGGTCCTACACATCACGCACAGACCTGTGACAACTGAGGTGAAACATCCAGATTCAGCCTGTCCTTTGGTGTCACATTTGGAAAGGCTGATATTCAGCTCCTGTACTGTGTACAGACAACAGAAGTAATTACAGGCAGAAGCAAACATGTTATAAGTACGACATCTGTGTAATATATGAAAAGAGACGTACACACTGAAACATATGAAGACATTCTTCTTTTCTGGCTCCTCTCCTTCTCTGCGTCCGCTTCATTTAAATGCTGAGAAGTCAGCAAATCCACAGAGGAAGAAGGATCACAGCACATAAAATACCAAAGGAGGTGAACCCGAACCCTCGTCGGGGAATTTATCCACGGGAGATGAAAAATGGCCGCTTCCCAGACTACATCACTTGTTCCCACCTGGAGTCTCTGTGGCTTAGTGAAGCGCTTCATCCCGAACTGCTCCATTTTGAAAGTCACTGCCTGGTTCCATATTCATAACTATTCCTGTATGAATGTTCAATTCCATTACAGCCTATTGACAAATCGCCTGCTTAGACCATTCCAGCCCCGTTCTCTATGCAGTGATTGATCTCTCTCCTATCTCCCGGCAGCAGCTTTATTTCAAATCTGAAAGCAAACATTAGCGGGCCCAAACATTACCCTTCCTCCTTATATTCTGTCCCTTTCTCCCTCTCAACATTACATCTTTCTCTCACCATTCTCTCGCTATCTCATCCAGAAATCATCAGTCAGCGCAATGAGGGAATAATAGGAGCTCCCCTTGCTAGGTCGAAGTGACTGCTCCATCTTCCATTACAACTGAGAGATGAATGATGGCCTTGAAGATAGAAGGTGGGGAATATGAATTAACTGATCGACGTTCGGAAGAGAGAGGGTGGTGTCGGGATTGCTAGCGGCTACTTTGTTTAAGGCTAGGAGCTGTGGGATTTCTCCCACTACACGTGACGCACTATATCTCCAGCTAAGCCCGGCATATTCCAGAGCTTTGATATAAGATGGGGCCCCTTCTTCTTCTAATGCATATTTGCTTTATCTTCCAAAGGGGGACAACTTTGATGAAATGTGCCTGTTTCCTTTCTTCTTTCTTTGGCATCAAAGCTCTTTTCCAAGGAGCCCCTTAAAAAAAGAATACAAATTGTGTCCCCTCTTGAAAGCATACAGCAGTAGTGTTGCTTGGTGGAAAGAAAGAAATGTCCACATGATTTATGTGCCATATGATTTCCAGTACAATTGCGGGGAGAACAAAAGAAAAAAATGACTTGCGCTTCGGCATTGTGTTGCGTGTTGCTTTGATAAGCAGGCATTCTTTCTGCAAATGAAAGAAATGTGTCATCTTTTTCAAAATTCTCGGAGCTTTCATCACTTTGTTTGTCCCTCCGTGCCTGCTTTTGTTTCACCCATTCTGCCTCTGAAGTCGTTTTCGAGGGGCAGAGGGCTTCATTGTATCTTTTTGTGTCGGTCTTTTTCTCTCCTTTTCTCTTTTTGTCATTCTTCCTTATTCAGAGTCTAGAGCCCGGCCTTTGTCTCTGTTCCCACATGAAAATTTTCAGTCTGACTACAACAAAGCAGGGGAGCAAATCTTGATGGATCACATAAGCTACCACATTTTCACGGCCTAAAGCACTATCCAAGTACCTGAATACATTACTTTAAAAAAGTTTGGGGTCACTAAATGTCCTTATTTATTTATATGTTTGGCGTGTTTGTTTTCATCTAATTCGACAGCGTTTTTACACTGGATGCCTTTCCTGACATAACCCCCCACAGGGGTTTGTGTCTCCTCCTGGGATCGGATTGGGGTTCTTTTCCTTGTTAGGTGGATGTGTAAACCACTACCAGTGTTGGGGAGTAACGGAATACATGTACCGCCGTTACCTATTTAAAATACAAAATATGAGTAACTGTATTCCGTTACAGTTACCGTTTAAAAAGGTGGTATTTAGAATACAGTTACTTTGTTGAAATAAATGGATTACACGGCGGTACTTCCCTGTTTCATATTGTGGCGGGTCAGGACTGTTTGGGTTTTGTTTGACAGCTACGTTCTGTTGTTCCAGGCGGCAGCGTTACGGTTGCCATGGTTACAGGGTGACGCTCTCTCTCTGCGTGTTTCCTGGGTGAGAGAGCGCCTGTTGTTGTTGTTGTGCTAAGCTAACAGGCAGAATGCTACAGGTATAGCTCTAAAGAATGTAGCATCATGGGCAGTGTAGTCCGTGCTGCAGGGAGAATGGACTGCCATACACGTTATGTGTCTGTGAGCGAGGGAGGGAGAAAAAGGAAAAGTACGAGCTGTCATCGAGCAGAAACGGGAGCTGGAAGCATGTAAATATAATAATAACCACTGCAGCCAAGAAGAGAGCCTGACGAGCCCAGCTGTAAGTAAGCTATTAAGACTCGACTGTACACCGTGTTCGTGTTTTCCTCCAAAAACAATAAGTTCTGTTGGAGCAGCCTTTCAACGCCTCTCTCTGTCTCTGCTAGCAAAGTTGACCCAGACAACAAAGTAAAGCTAGTTTTCAGCTACGAGCCGACACAGAACCCACCGTATTAGCCAGAGGTCCCTTTACTACGGTTCGGAGCCGCGGACCTTCAGTAACAGTAATAAATCACAGCAATAGTACATTCATGTAGTTGTAAACAGCATGATAATATATTAAGTAATCCAAAGTATTCAGAATACGTTACTCTCATTGAGTAACGTAACGGAATACGTTACAGAATACATTTTGGGGCATGTATTCTGTAATCTGTAATGGAATACATTTTAAAAGTAACCTTCCCAACACTGACCACTACGATATGGAGTGATGATGCCTGGAATCAATCAAAAATGAATTATTTCTAATGGAGTATGTTGGAGTACACAGGGCTATCTCCAGTGGAACACTGTGTACCTAATGCAGGTTTATCATGTTGAAGGTCTTCCTGATTCGTCTGTTGACGAGAGAAGCAACAAAATCAAATAGCTGCGTGTCTGAAACATCAGTCTCAAAGCAGCCCTAAAGTAACTTTCACATAAAAACATCCATTCATCCACGCGTGCTGCTAATCCAGCAGTCTAACTGGCAACACCCAGACTTCCCTCTCCCCAGCTACCTCTTTGAGCTTTGAGCTAAGCACTGCCTCACCTCAACTGGCTTCCTTCAAATTGGAAGAGGAGTGGCTCTGCTATGAAGACCCAGCTCATCACTGTATCTCTAGGCGAGAGCCCAAACACCCTCTGGAGGAAGCTCATTTCTACCACTTGCATATTCTCTCATTTTTATGGTCACTACCCACAGCTGGTAGTCATCGTAGTTGCATTTGGAAAGCACAATTGATGGCTGCTAAAAGTAAGCCTCTGTGGGCCGTAACATATATCCCATTAAAAGTCATTAATTATTTATGATACTTAATTTCATTAATCATAAATTGTCACTTACATCATTTCCGGTTTCATGATTTATTAGATAGACTTTTCTTCTTTTTTGTTGTTGTTTTCCCAAAATAAGAACTTTGTCTTTGACTTTGTCCAGATTTTTGAGCAGTGCTGCGAATATATCATGTGAAATAGAGTAATTTAGTAGGTTTGGTTCATTTTATTGGCTATGTCAAGAAAGCAAGTAAACAAACAGGTGCATGTTTTTTAAAAAAATGGTTACAGCTTAGGAAAGACACGTTTTCTGTCCCACCCTTTATGATAGCTGATAAACTGTCAGCCTTCAAGATAACATAAAACCTGAGCTACAAACTCACGTGTGGTATCGAATGCAAAACCCTTTCACCTTCCCATGAAGACACAAGCGAGGAACATGAGCAGTATCTGTTTCTATGCATGTGTTTAAGACTGCAGATCTACAGTGCATCTGGCTCACATGAATAATTTGTGCGAGCAACTGTATGCCGACGTGTCTGCGGGTAAGCGTTTGTCTGCATGTGTGATCTCCCTTCACGCAACCATCTGGCCAGAGTCTGAAACGCTTAGGCAACACACGGCCGGTCGTGCCAGGTGTCAGGGTGTCCTGGTGCCCAGGTGGCAGGGGTGTCTCGCCAAGCCCTTCGCCTGTCTGGATCTGTGATGTCAGCAGCAACAATTAAAGCAATATTTCACTTTTGATGTCAAGCTTTTTATTTTATGTTAGACTCACCTTGACAGAACTTAATGAGTAGTTTACCTTTCGCCAGCGAGCTCTGCACGCTCTTGACTTTCATTTCAAATCGGCGCCCAAACATGCGACTGAATAAATGAATAAAGTTTCCGTTTCTGTAACATTAACGGTTCGAGTTGCACGGCGCAGAATCATTGCAGGATGTAGCTCTGCACTGTAGCATTTCAGCCGTCATGATACCCAATACATTTTTCATTTTATCAGTGTTCCTGAAATCTGTGGTGGAGGTGATGAAATATCACCTCCAGTTTGAAAACATGTACTTCCTGTTTGTGTGCGGGCAAAACTGAATCCTTAAGTTGGAAAGTTTAGTCGTGCTAATAAAGGAAAAACAACCTACATATTTATTCCACAGATGCTATGAGTTCTAACCTTTGTGATTTGTAAAAAGTTACATTATTTCGATTTGCTTTACTGCAGTAACTTTTCAAACTCTTCCACTGTCTTATACACACAGCTATTTACTCGGTAAAACAGGGCACAGAAAGCTCCGCTGGGCTTCCACCTGAGGTTAATGGGGTTGCACTTGCTTTCACACAATTCACAGCTCACAGTTTTCACAGGAATCATCCGAGCAGCAGAAAGACTACTTGAAATACTGTAATAAGCCTCAACGAAGGACTTTTGAACAAAAAACATTTGCTCAAAAAGCTCGAGTTGTGCTTTGTGTTCTTCAAATGGCACATCTCAAAACTCTTCTGATCTGAGAGCCGCAATTTCTCAAGGTGGGGGGGAAGTGATTGATGCAGCATTACGGCACCAACACCTCTCCGGTGATTGTCTATTCAAGCTCCGAGGAATGTGGTTAAAAAAAACATGCAGGTACCCTGCAGTGCGGTGAGTGTGCTCTTGGTCTTTGTCTCTCCCTCGCCCTCCCTTCAGATGTATGTAGGTGTTAGGACTACAGTCCATGTGTCAACATAACAGAGTCTGACAGGTGCTTCTCCTCATTATTCAAATAGATTCTCAACAGTGGGAGAGGGAGTGATAGATGACGTGCCCTCTTGTGTCGTGTTCTATAAGTTCCTGCATATACAGTATACTGATGGGTTTGTATATGTGTAGAGTCGGATGTGTATGCATTTCCACCCCCCACCCAGCCTGCGCATTGATGGTTACATTAGACTGACATTTACAATGAAATATCACCCTCTTATCATCTGTATATCATCACATTTTTCCCCATAAGCAGGACTTATCGATCTAAATATCACATCCATCCTGCTTAGCACCAAAGCTGTGGACTTTGCACGCAACAGTTCCCAAACAACAGGAGATAAATGAGTGTCCATTAAGGAGGTTAGCTAGGACTGTTTGAGGACCCAACCTGGCCGAATTAGATTCTAATAGATGTCCTTGATAGCGTAATCACTTTGACCCGCTAACAGCCTCTTTGCTGACCGGATGGTCAGCGTGCAGATGTTTAGGCAGCGGGGATTTGAGGTAAAATAAGTACAATTAGGATCAATCAGCAGCATCGCTGTGTGCGTGTCATTTTTGTATGTGTGTGCGGGAGAGAAACATGTGACCTTCAGCGTGGAGGTGGCAGCATTATTAGGACCCTCGTGGATTATTGATAGCACTGTGGCAGGTGGCTCCCGCTGGCAGGAGGCTTGTTGTGGCTTGTTTTGTTTTAGAGCATTAGTGGAAACGGCACAGACATCCACACCACTTAATCAGATGCATCGTCTTAGCTTAGCTTAGCTTCTGTCGTAGCATAAAGATAGAAATAGGTGAAACGGCTAATTTGGCTCTAACATGCCTGAAAGCACATTTTGTGAGGTATTTGCACATTTGCCATGAAATATTATGACACATTAAATACAAAACATTTAATATTTATATATATATTTATATAATTGCAAGCTTAAAAGGTGCTCTGTTACCTTTATCTACTGCTTCCGCACAAACGACCTTATGGCTGTCAGCCTGGTTTGATTTGTTGGCTGTTTGTCTCGGTATCATTCGCTCAGCAGAAATTTAAAAAACCTTGGTTTATTATTTTGCATGCTGTTGCATCGCTTCACATCTTATCTAACTTCTTTGTGAGCGTGGGTTCAAAGACTGCTTTAAAAAAAAAACTATGGCTGCAAAGAATAATTGCCCCCCATAGGTTGTAAGTTGTTGTCAGTGATCTTTCCTGTCTTCTTTGATATGATAGAAGATGATATGATTTGATACTCTTCAAGCTTTTGTAATGACCAGGTTTGCCCTACAAAGATATCCACGTGTCACTTCTCTGCCACATTTAATGATCTGAAACTACTGAGCAGCAGTTATTAGATGAATATGAGGCAATAGGAACAATAAATAAAGATAATGGATATTTTCAGCGTGCACGGTGCACACACACGCACACGAACAGCGGTGGCACAGTGTCATCTTTGTGTGGCTTAAGTATAAGCCTCGTGCAAACTGAAGGCTAATAAGTCCATAGCTCATCTGCTGTATCGGTGGTAAGTGGAGGCTTAGCACTTCGGACTGCAGTTAGTATCATGCAGGGAAAAGTCAGCTAAGGATCAAACTCCGCTCCGAGTCTCCCACTTATAGGGGCAGCTAGCCGAGCCAGGAGGCCACTGATCTAGCAAGAAAGCTGGACAGTAAAAGCGCTGGAAGCAAAGATACATTTTCTTCAGACATGAGTGTGCTTGTGTGTGTGTGTGTGTGTGTCAGGAGAAACAACCGTTCTCTGAAAAGCGCACAGAATAAACCAGGGTAAAAATTAAAATAGAGATGTGGGATTCGTCAGGGACAGAAAGAAATCTGAGAAGATGCTTTTCTTTTCTCTGTGTGATGACTAAGCATGCTTCCAAAACATCTCCATGCAGAAGGGGAATTCTTCATCCATGATTAATACGTTTTTTGCATCATGGCATATATAATACATTGTGAATATTACAACAGTTGTTGTGGCAGCTGGAAATTCATTTCAAGATTTCAGAACAAGTGGCTGGGGTGTTATTAAAGTATGCCAGAAGCTTTTGCGCTGAATTCGGTTTGAAGACAGTATTCAATGGTTAGAATTCATTTATTATGCTTTTTTGGTACAGGGGACAGCAAGATAGAGAACCCCGCCTGGGAAACCCGTGACACTCGAGGCACTTCCATCTTTGATTCTAGGAAATGTATTTGTAGAATGAACACTTCTGTTTGCATTGTTTGTTTGCATGTTCCATAATCCATCTTCCTTTAATTCCCGAGGGATGTAGCTCTGTCCGCTGCCTGTTTGCTCTTTGATTCAGCTCTACTGTAGCCAAGAGAGAATCGCTAATCTCTCATCACCCCAAAGACCTAATTAATGTGTCAATACATTCTCTTTAATATGAAACCCCTGGACGAGCCCCTGCAGGTGACAGTTTGGCAAAATATAACAGAATAATATGTGACGCAAATCAAAAAAGACCACAGGAAAAAGCAACGTTTCATAGGTGAGTTTAACAAGGGGAAAATGTGTAGAGCTGTCTGCTGGATGGGCTTTATTAAAATCGCTTTAATCATATTTTATAATATCCATCTTGGTGGTAATGGTTAGCTGAAGCTCTATGGGGTCTTTATTTTATCGAGCAAATAGGTGAGATGCACTCATCCCGGAACCATTCGATTCAATCATTCCTTCCTTCTTTTCTCACTTTATCCAGGTCAGGGTCTCGGTGGCAACTGGGCAGCAAGAGTGGCCCAGATGTTGTTTTAGCCTTGCAGCCCTATTCAAAGTAACAAATGGCCTCAATTTTACAGCAGCAGCAGGAGATTGTTTCATTTACTATTAGACTTCAGTGCCTCATTTAACGCTGTTCGTCCTGCAGTCGTAATTCACCTTCTCTACCAGTGGGTTCATGTCTGTGGCTTTCTGCTGCTTTGACTAGCACCTCGCCTTTGTTACAGAACGTCTCTTTGCTACAACTAGTGCTGTGTGTTCAGACATCAGAGTCCCTTATGTTAATGCCATCGTGCAAAATACAGCACTCTTTTAGGTCACTCACACCATAAGATTTGATCTAAATATGCATATAAATGTGCCAAAGGTATTGTCAGCTTACTCAATATCAGGGAATGGTTTTAATAATATGGCTGATCACTATAGATGTCTTTAGCTAAAATGCTGAAAACATATTGGGGCATATAGGTCCTTTATGAGCTACTTTGCATAGAGCAAGTTTCATATATCTCCGATCGTGTCACAGTTCTCTCATACACAATTGTAAATACATGTTTTTTTCTTTACCACCTCTACAAATCCATAAATCTCACTTGTGTCTCCAAGTTCTTTTATTCTTCACAGAATAAGAGAAGGTCACCGATGCTTTTCTGCTCATCTCCCTCCAGTCCTGCCATGTGTCAAAAGCCACTTTCATGCCTTGAGCTATTCCTCAGTGCAACAGCTAAGATTTGAGCAGGTGCCAAAGACAGACAGACCACATATCTCTGGATTTAGCTTCCTTCCACTGGCTGCAAGTTCTTATCATGTTTAAATTTGGTCTGATGCCCAGATATGTATAAAATGACCTGATGGTTCAGTGTAAGGGATTAGGTGAAGACTCTCAGGTAGGTCCTGAGTCTAGACCTGCACTTGAGATCCCTGAGCCCTTCAGCAACACGCGCCCTGAGGAATTTTCAGTATGTACGTTTTACTTTGATGCAACTGTTTAATATCCCCTTTGGGGGTTTTTCACCCAATCCAGTGTCTTGCTGTATTTAATGTTTCTTATTTACTATTGTTATTATTATTTGGTCCTTGTCATAGAATTCAAGTGATTCATTTATCCTGTGATAAATATAACATTTCTATTCCCTTACAGGATGGCAACACCCTCGTTGCCATATCTGCCCTGTCAAACAAGCATGGGAGATTTTTCAGCAAATGTGCTAGAAATATGGAATGGTGCTGAGTCAGTGCTTGGTCAGGAGGTAGAGCAGGTCATCTACTAATCTGAAAGAGGATGGTTCAATCCCTGGCTTCTTCAGTCTGCTTGCTAAAATGTTCTTAGACAAGAGACTAAATTCCAAATTCACTGGATTGTAAATGTTAGATAAAAAGCATAGAAATAAGTGTTGTATGAATGCGTGCATCAGTGGGTGAGTGACACTTGTAGTATAGAGAGCTTTGAGTGCTCAAGCAAGGTAGTAAGGCACTATATAAGAATCAATCCATGTACCACATCATGATAAAAAACTCCCAAAACTCCAGTGTTCATAACTCCATTTGAGTTGCAGAGATTTGGAGAAGCAGCACCAAGCACGGTGGCCAAACAGCTACAGCAGCAGCTACTGTAAACCTGTGGAAGAAATGCTACAGAATATGATGGCTGGTGGTGTACAGGTTGAGTCAGGTTGCACTACTCTTGCAAAACATTCATTATCAAATGAAGAATGCACAAAGTGAAACATTGTGGATCATTACCTGTATTGGCAACACCTGGGTCCCATGCAGGGCCTCATGGGAGAGCCCCTTATCACATTTTCCAAAAACAGAGCCAAAATATGTCAAACCAATAAAGCTACACAGAGCCTCTTTCAGCTGCTCCCTTGTTTAACAAGGGGTCACCAGAGCCGGCAGATACGCATGTTTTATTTAGCAGATTTTTCCACAGGTTGCCCTTCCTGAAGCAACCCCAAAGGGATGCGTGTCTCCTGGAACCAACCAGGGATCTTTGGCTTGTTAGGTGAAAGTGTAAACCACTCCACCGTGGAGCCACAAACCAGTACAGCTGTTTGAGCATGTTAAATCCACACTACTACTAGCTGCATAATATCTTGCTATTATGACTACTTAGTAGCAGGTGTAATTAGTAGTGTCAATAGTGTGTAGAAAAGACACTAGATTACAATAAAAGGAGCCAGTGACAGGCCGAACTGTCATCTCTCTAGTTTTCCTCTCTTGTCTGAAAGGCTTTCTCTCTTTTCGCTCTCATTTACGCCTGACAAGCCTTCAGGACCTTGGACAGCACCCTGGCATCAGAGCTGCTGAGGCAACACGCAAAAAAACGAAAGATTTCCCCTCTGCCCAGGGTGCGGCTCGTTGGGATTTTGCACGTCGCCCGTAGCTGTCTCAAGACCAGGGGGTGCTGTCCAAGGTGCTGAATTTAAGCTCTAAACCCCTATGGTGAAAATTAAAAACAAAACGTCACATTTTTCACTCGGTGCTCTCTTTTCGCCTGGGTTTGAAAAACTGCACTGAAAGAAACCAAACCTTCTGCCCGGAACAGCCCCCAGGAACATTTAGAATTGTGTGTATTAAAAACACACACACATATATATATATATATATATATATATATATATATATATATATATATATATACACCTAATGTATGTATTGGGTGGGCATGCCATGCACTACGTTTGCAGTACGTAATTTGCTTCTCGTAATGTATCCTAAGCGCGCAAGCAGCCTGTATTACATAAAAGCCTAGCTTAAAAATAAGGAATAAATAATTTTCCCTATTGGTAATTTGTCCCGAGGGGCTGTTGTCTCTGCAAATGGAGTAACCCCCCCCACCCACTGTGCTGATTACTCTGAAGAAGGCGGGTCAGATCGTCAGTGTGGGAGAAATCCAGGGGCCCATCAACAGTAGCGCTGAGTGAAGCAGAGCTGAGAGATGCGCGTTCACTGAGCCGGAGGAAGCAGCACGACTGCCTTTTCCTCCACCGCGCCTCACTTATAATAACCGCCTCATCACCACCATCAGCATCCCACCGCCCCCGGCACACTCTCATCAAGAAAGGCTCGGGTTTGTGGATGGGATTTTGGTCTGGATTACTATAATTTGCGATATTTACGCACGGGGCTTTTGTCCGTCCGGAGTCTCTGCGTGGAAAAAAAAAGGTAGGAGCAGATTAAAACTGGTTTAGTCCTGTTTTATTTTTATTTTATTTATTTTATTCTCTCCCTCTCCACTACCATCTTAATACGTTATTTGTTTCTGTGAGGATGCTTAAGTTGCGGGATTCTGAAGTTTTTCTGAAAATATTCTGCGAATTTCATGTGACTTTGAGCTGAGATGAGGAATTAGGCGCAGTGGCTTGGATCGTTAGAATTTTGAAAAGCCCTCACCCGCAGTTTAACACTAAAACAGTGGGTAGGTGTGTGACGTGAGGGAGATAACGTGGACTTATTAGAGTTGATTTGTTGTTGTTGTTCCTTTTTAAAACAAACAAATTCGTAGGGAATGAGCGAAGCGCGTAGAGATGGAAAGTTTTAGCTCACCCAATCGCGTCTCTCGGTCGGAGAGAACAGCGAAGGAGGAAACTACCCCGAACTATTCCCGTTTTCTCGACAACTTCACCCACGAGTCCTGTTCAAATTTCGCTTCGTAATTTCCAAAAGCAAAGGTTCGTGAGCCCTCGAGCCACAGTCAGACTGCCACCGTGCGAGAAGCAGAGGGAAAGCTTGAGCGCTGCTGGGGGGGGGGGGGGGGGGGCATGTAGCCCGCTGTTTTATTCATCCGTGCGGGCTTGCGGGTTGGGTTTCTGGCAGGTTTTAAATGTTTTCCTATCATCTGAAGGTTTAAAATATTCCATTAAGGGATGAAATTACTCATGTGATCGATAGCATCATTTCTGTTGCACTTACATTGTGAAAGCTCGGCCGTGCGGAATTGAAATGTCCACCGGGGCTTTCAGCAGAGACTACAGCATCCCTCTAATTTAATATTTCTGCGAGAACTTGTGTTTCTGAGCTGACTGCAGAGTTAACGCTGATCCCGTCTCTGTACCTTATTTGCTCTAAATTATGGCTGGTGTTTGGTTTACTGAAGCCCACGTTGGATTTCGTGATGCATTTAGGGGCCATTTGCTCATCTAAACTCTAAATACTGGGCTATTTTTTTTCTTAACTGCAACATCTGGAGCCCTGCACAGATGTTCAGCGGGAGCGGAAAGAATCATAATGTGTCCGTTCCTGCTGGTGCCAGATTGAAGTTTATGCTCTCAAGTTTTGCACTGAAGCTTTAAATGACTTCACTTTATTCCCGGTTCACCCTAAAATTCACCTTCTGCTCCGTGCGCCCCACTTCCTCTTACCAGCAGTGGACTTGGCAGGTCCGGACACGCTTCTAATGCAGCATACCCTCGTCTGCTGTGACTGCTGCAGCTTGTGATGGACAGGGAGCACAGCGGGGGGCTGAGGGGGTCTCCAGTGCGTGATAGGGGCTCGGCTACATTACAAAACATGTCTATAAATCTGCTGCACCGAAGCCGGACCTGTCAATGCATCATTTATGGGCAGTCAGTGAAGGTATCCCATACAGGTCATCTCATATCCTGCACTATTTAATAATTCAATGTGTATATCCCGGAAAATATGTGCTTATTGTAGCAGAGCAAGGTAGCTATTTAGAAATTATGCGACTTCCTATTTGTTTAACAGGAAAAAAAACAGGTTTGGGTTTATGCTAGTTAAACAGTGTACTTAATTAAGAAGCCCAAAACAGCTTGTTAATTTTTCCCTTTTTGCCCTGTGGAGTGAGGACTGCTGGGTGCTCTCAGGCATGCTGTTAGCTGAAGGGCATCTTTCATAACAAGCCTGCGAGGGAAAGTGTCAGTAACATATTCTGGGTAAAACTCAGCTTGGCACTATGTTAGCTTCATTTAGCTTAGCTTTGAGGTGGAAAGATTTGGATTTTAAGCAGGGCTTATAGTCAGTCGAATGTTGAGTAGTTAATGTCATGGTGGGCAAATGTTGTTTTTAAAGTCAGAATCAATTAAAGGTGAAAAAAAACCCCAGCTGTGTTTAACACAATGATATCTCCATAACTGCTTGAAAGAGAATATGTTAGCATTGTTAGCATTCAGTGTTAAAACCATGGTTTGCAGGCTATAGGGACACCTGATATCTCAGTTAAGCAACACACACACACACACACACAATAACTCATGTTAATTGAATCGAGTCCACGGCCATTTTTTTTTTATACCAGGCAGGCATCTCAGATTTCACGGGCATACTGAGCCTTGCTTAGTCAAGGGACACAGCACATAACACTCTTTTATAGTTGGTGGCTTGGGTTGATGCAGTAGCGTTCAGGGTGATTTCACCACACAGAACCTTTTAACCTCTCTGCTGTCTCACAAAGGCACTTTTAAGACAAAGACAGTCGTCCAGCCAGGCAACCCAGCGTTGTCAGAGAGACACAGTCAGGTACACTCCTGCACAGGGACACACATGCATGTGTACACGGTGCATTAGCATAGGTATCAGTTTCTACAATTCAATAGCTTGCCTGCTGCAGCAAGATTAACTATTCAGGGCAGGTGGTTAAAGGGCCTATTGTGTTGCATGGGTCTGTGCTACTGTCATGATTGGACAATGCGTTTGTCTGGTGGGCAGCCCAATGCCAAAACAATTGCAAGGGCAAAGGGCTGGAAGAGTACACACACGTATAAGGTTTCACCATGTGAATCATTCCTGGCTCTGCAGAGCAAAATCAAACAGAACTAGATGAGTACAGGTGTAGCGTACAAAGGCCAGTGAGCTAGTTAATATTCAGTACCGCTCTCATCTGGGGTTGGGTGATGTGAACAAGTTAAAAACGTATTCACTGAAGGAAATTTAGAAAAAGAGTGCTAGTGGTGGGATTTGGAAAAGAAGTAGCACCATCGTAACGTCTTTCTGAATAGCTGTTTATGATTGCAATTCCCCAAAGATACGCAAATGAGAAAAGGAGAGTGGCGGCAGATAATTAGTCATATTTATCAGGATCCCAGCAGGCCCTTACAGACAGCAGGCTAGCGTCTGAGGCTAAACGCATGCTCTGGCTCACCTCCATGGATTTCCTCTCATCGTGGAATCAGCAAGGCAACCCAGCCCAGTAGATGGACTTTATTTATTTGTGTGTTTTTCACAAAGCCGCTTTGTTGTCCTTCGACTATTTGGGAATTCATCTCTCAAACGAAGGCTTTACAACTATGAATGATTATTTGAGTGGACCTTCAAATAAAATGAGTAATTGGCAGAAATAGAAAAGTGCATAAAATGGTTGTAAACCTTTAATGGGTGTTCAGTAGATATTTAGTGCTATTTAATGGCCACCTAGAGAGTCAAATCCGCATTGAATGGTGCTCTCAGTATCCCTTCTAATTCATCTAAACTCATTGGCACAATTTGCCTAATTGCTGTTTTCCCTATTCCACCTCCTCTGAGTGCTGTTT
>NC_140453.1:2654536-2822036 GCF_963576455.1 Neolamprologus multifasciatus | reverse complement strand
CATTTCACCGCAGTGATAATTATGAAATGGTTCCGTTCTCTGAACGCCTGCGAGCCCTTCCATGCTTTGCACCGTAAACAGTTGGCCATAAAACACATGCTCAGTCTCGCCTCCCGTGTGGATCAGGATGTATCAGTGTGGCTAACTGCGTCATGAGGAGTGAAATTAGACAGTACTCGCTCTCTGCATGCGTCGCCCTTGGTGTGCAGATCTGTAGCTGTAGCTTTAGTACTTGACCTTGTCGTTGATCATTCTTAAACTGCTTCTTTAAGCACAGCCGTCTTTATTATTCTCCTGCTATTCCTCGTGCAAATATCACTGTCTTTAACAGAAATGATCTGGATGTGAAATCTCTTTCACTTCAGCTAACTTAGCAGCCGCGACATTATGAAATCTCTTGAATACCTTGTGGTTACATAAAGGTATGCAGAAGGTCAAGAGCTGCACAGGATTGTTTAATGAATATGTAAAAATAATCATCCATGTCCTCTTTCAGGATTCCACATCCTGCATTTGTAACGAGCAGTTTAAGGACCTCCTTTTTGCTTAAACAAACAAGCAGGGACTCGGTGGAAGGTTAGTAATTGAAGGCTAGGGCGAGCGAACTGTTAAGTAAGTGCTGAAATGGTGCCTTCGGGCTTAGCTTTGGGGATTAATAAACAGACATGGAAAAAATGACAGTTACAATAATCTTACTATAAAAAGTAGGTCAGCGAGAAAAAAATGGTGCAGGGACTTGCCTGATGCCAGTGCACGGGGCATTTGTGTCTAGTGCCCATGCTGGAAATTATGCTTGGATTTGAGTGGTGAAGCTGCTGGTAAAATAGAGCCAGGGATTACGCCCGGACCACATGTCCTCCACAGCACATTGGCTTGTTCGGAGCGCCGTCGCGACAAGAGAAAAGGTTTTATCTACACGGAAACTGAGCATTTAACACACGCGCACGCACGATATCTGGACACAAGCATTTGCACAGTCAGGGAAAAAAAATATGTGTACCTGCTGATTCAGGCACATAAATTCAAGCATTAAGCCCCCCCCTCCCCAGGATCATCTCCTGAGAACTGGAACAGCGCTGTCGTCCATCAGCTGGCTTCTACCCTCCTTTCCCACACTTCCACCCATCGCCCTTCCCTTTCCCCTTCCAATGTCATTTTTCTTGTGTGGGAGGAGAGGCAGCATCCATTTTAGACTCCCTAAAGGAGACAGGAGGAAATCTTCACCTCGTCTTCACCATCCCCTGCTGCAGAATTTGCCTCCCTACTCCTCCTCTCAAATGATATATCTGTCCTGGGTTGAGTTTGTTAAATTGAACATTAAACAAGGACTTAAAGCTGTCAGGGAGGCGGGTGGGGAAAAAAATGAAACACGGAAATCCCTGGATGTATCTAGTAGTGGGAAACAGGCCACTCCTCTTTGTAGACTGGGCAGAGATCAAGGCGCATCGCTAAGTCACATTAATATCTGATACCTCGCGTTAGAGCCGATATTTAAAATGTCTGATGTAGTCTGTCTTAATTAAGATGTGTTTAATTTTCCTCGCATCAGCTTTTGATGCTCTTCGGGGGGCACCGATTACAAGCGCGAGTATTCCTATTAGGATGCGAGCTTCAGGTTTGCGACTAAAGAAGAATAATAAATATATAACAGACTCAACTGATGATGAATCCACTCAGTCATCTGTAATGTTGCCTAAATCACACTGGCATGTCTGAGACCCACAAGGTGTCACTGACGGGTGAGCTCTCGGTGAGGATGTTTGCTGCGAGCGATGTTGTTGCCGTGCTCCACTATTAGCTACACCGGGATTCCCACTGTGAGCATTCTTCTGAGAAACCACAAGGGGCGTGCGATAAGTCGAAGAAGAGGAGGTGGAGGAGAAAGGCATGGGTCTGAGAACAAGCAATCCTGCAATCCATAAAACTCACAGCATAAATCCTCCGCAGCGTGGATTTATGCATCATCGTACGTGTTCAGGGGACTCTGTGTGATGCGGAATATTACGCTACAACGACAATATTCGAAATGTGGAAGAGTTGTTTGCACAAATGTCGATCTGGATCCCGTGGGGGCGGGACAGATTCAGTTTTATGCCTTTTTCTTTCCACAGGTGTTCACACTGAAATAGTTTACAATCAGACATGTTAAGAGGGCGCCTCTTTGCTCCTTACATGATCGCGAGTGTGTCAGGGGTTTGGGGTTTTTTGCATGTGTAGATGCAACATGCAAAAGTGTTTGTAGAGTGTTGCTAATGCGATGCTTCTCTTTCCTCTCTCTCTCTTTTCCTGACGTTTCCACAGCAGTCCTGAGAAAACCAGGTGAGTCTCGAGGCAAATGAGGTCACAGCTTCAGTTTAACTGCTGCAGCCAATCACGTCCCATCCAGTTATAAGTTATTCATGCATTCACCTTTAAAACGCAAGCAAAGTTCTGTTTTAACTCTTAGATTTGACCTTTATTCAGCGAACACCCTCCACAGTTACTTTATATTCACGCAGACTGTTCCTCCTATAAGTCGTTTGTCTGTTTCAGTGGAAAGCTTTCGAATGCACTTGGGGAAGCTTTGCCTTTAGTGTGATAGCCATTCTTTGCCATTATGCAAAGCATGCACAGTGACAATACAACTGTAGTATTGGCGTGTTGTGTTTTTCTCAATTTTTCCTCTCTGTTCTCCTGTTTGATTTTTCTCTTCAAGGCCTCGCACACCTGAAGGCAGAGCAAGGTACTCTTTCCTCCTTCTTTGTAGATATCTCTGTTATTTCTTTGTTTTTTAGCTCACTAACCCCTGTGTTGGTTGTGAGCTGTAAATTTACAGTGTGCGCCTGCACTACCTGTCCGTTTGCATTTGCGTGTTGCTGTGCGGCTACTGCAGAGAGGTGGGGTGGGGGTGGGGGGATGACTGCGTGTGTGTGTGTTTGGCGCAGAGGGGTGCACAACAGCATGGCATGTCCCACATCTCACCTTTGTCTCTCTCGCTGTGCCCGTGTGTGTCCTCAGCCTCGTTTCATCCAGGTCTCTGTGTATTACATAATTGTGTACTACTCTCACTTCCACAGCAAACAAGCAGTGACACGGTCCACTGTGTGGGAGCGGGGATGGTGGGGATGGGGTGAAAAAAGCAGGGAAGCTCGGGGGTGGGGTTAGGGGTGGATAAGGAAATCACTGGAATTTGGGGAGACAGCTCAGAGGAGAAGGAAGCTTATCTGGGATAGAGAGGGGTGAAAGGGAACAATAAGGATCAACGAGTGTCAAGGTAAGGTGCATGTAGGAGAAATAGTAGCAGGGGTTGCATTCATATTTGATGAATCTGCAGCAACACAATTTACACTCTACATCCACTGCCAGTGTGAGATAATATTGAAGTCTGGGTGGTGGATGGGTGAAGACAGCAGAGCCCATTTCTGAAGTGGCACGTTCATGGAATGTGAATTACTATTACTGTGATTAAAATGGACGGAGCCGCTTCCTTTCTGTCGGATCAAATTCAGTAAAGCTGCATTTGAGAATTTATTTTTTTGGAATAAGCTTAAAAATATCAGCGTTCACAGGCTCTTAGTTACTCTGCAATTTAGATTTTCTTTTTTCAGATCTCGCTGGCTTGTTGAAAGGGAGTCTGAGACTTACTGTATTTCAAAATCAAATTCAATCTAGCTCTCCAGGAGTCCAAGGTTATTACGTTTGACATAAAGTAACTGTGACTTTTCTCTAATTGTGCCCAAGTGTTTTCAGCCTTCACTTACCTAAACCGAACTGTAACTGTGAGCCGATATTACAGAGAAAGGTTCGTTCTTGTTCTTGGAAACAACATTTGGCCATGGCTTCCAGTCATATGACGATTTCTATCTTCACCGGGTGGAGTTTGCTCAGCTATCGCGAGCAAACTATGGCTTATTTACAGTACCGTGCAAAAGTCTTGAGCCACCCATCATTTTTTAAATATTTTGCTTCCAAGGAGCCAGACTTGTCTGTTTTAACCTCCTAAGACCCGAACTCCTCCACAGCATGCATTTTTAATTTCTCTTTGATATTTGAGCTGATTGGGTCCTGATGAATGTAAAAACAGAATTACCAGATTTTTTTTTTACCTAATTTTTGTTTCTAAGAAAAATGCCACATATGAGGATATTTGTTTAAAATTTCAATAGAACAGTAGCATATAATGTCCTCGTAAGTGGATATCAGGCCCTTGTAGAGCAAAATTGAGTATTTTGGTCTAAATAACCCAAAATGTGATGTCCACATATGTGGACGCAGGTCCTAGGAGGTTAAAGTAGTCTTGAGCAATAGTTCTCCAGGTCTTTCTTTGGACAATAGCTGCGTTTACGCCCCGTTTCAGTCCAGTCCTTGTACCTGAGCATTTTCACAGCAATGTTTTTTGTTTGTTAATCCACTTAACAAATCTATGGACCTGAATGAATCATTCAAACATAAAAGCACCTCCTGACCGGTGTTGTGTCTGCACATTCAATTCAATTCAATTTTATTTATATAGCGCCAAATCACAACAAAAGTCGCCTCAAGGTGCTTCATAGATACAGAGAAAAACCCAACAATCATATGACCCCCTATGAGCAGCACTTTGGCAACAGTGGGAAGGAAAAACTCCCTTTTAACAGGAAGAAACCTCCGGCAGAACCAGGCTCAGAGAGGGGCGGGGCCATCTGCTGTGATTGGTTGGGGTGAGAGAAGGAAGACAGGATAAAGACATGCTGTGGAAGAGAGACAGAGGTTAATAACAGATATGATTCAATGCAGAGAGGTCTGTTAATACATAGTGAGTGAGGCATAATGAATAACTTGGCAAACAACCCATTTTTAACTGTATTAGCAGCAGTTTGTCAGAAAAACATACTTTTTTTTGAGAGTTTAGACACTCTTGAGGAAAAAAGGTAGTTATCCCAAATAGTGACTTAGAAAAATATAAAGAAATGTCTTTTGCACAGTTCTGTATATATACTTCAGCCAAAACTATCCACGACAAATAGCCAGCGAAGCCGTAGACCTCAACTCTATCAAAACAACACACAACAGCGTAAACAAAATGAAAACTGGAAAAAGAATTGTTGAGATTTTGAAGTGTCGGTTGTGTGCTGCCCGTGTGCGCTTCTCCCATTACTGCACAATTTGCATGATTGTCGACATGTTGCATGCAAGTGTCACAGGCTTTATGTAGACTAACAATAGCTTAAACCTACTTTTTGTTGTCTTTTTCTGGTGCTCTGCCTTGGATGACACTCTTCCTTCTTTTATCTCTACGGATCCTTTCTCCTCTAGGTAGAAGCAAAGGTACAGCAAATCCTTTTTTCCCTACTTTTCTTTCATCTAAGCTGCGAGAGCTCTCTCTGTGTGTTTACATTTATGGGCTGAATTTTCACCGCCGCTTATTTTTAATTCACTTTGAGTGATTATTTAACATATTCATTTGCTCATCGTGGGAGGGAGCCAGGAAAGTCACATGACCTGATGCTCTCCAGCTAACAGCGGCCACAGTTATCGTTGTGTGAACGATGAATGAGTGAGTGGAGAGATGAGAGAGCGTGGAAAGAAACACAGTGTCGGTATCACATACTAAATGAGTCTCTTTTAATTATCACGTTAAATATAAATGATGAGAAAAAACGGATTAATCATTGTGTTAGCAAGCAGTAAATATTAATAATAGCCTGTCTGTGTGAAGACGCCTGTGTGGTGACAGTTCTGTGTCCCGGAAAAAAAAGAGTAATTGGTGAATTTGACCTAACATTTAACTTCATTTAAATGAGGCCATAGAAGCAACCTCTGTGTAGTGCAATTGTGCAGACAATATTCTCATTCTACACTGATCAAAGCCACGTGGCCTGTTTTCGTTAGTTGTGTGTGTTTGTGCGTTTTTACAGGATGTCCTGTATGTGCGCTTCTCAGCGTCATCTTGATTGATATCCGTTTTAATGAAAATAACATATTTTCTCATTTAAAGTAACTTGCATGAGATGTAGTCATGTGCACAAGTGTCCCATGTTCACGACAGTGGATCGGTTTGATTGATTGTGAGCCCGCCTTCTTAGCTGCTGTTGACAAACCTTATCAGTCTTTCTGTTCTTGCACGTTGCATATCGCTGTTTGCTCTAATAACGGGGGCGACTTTGACACTTGAAACTTTGAGTTATTTTGGAATCAGTCACTCCTTGCTTTCAGCAGAGGTAAGCAACAGCAGGTTTTCTCATTTTTAGCCTGCAGTCATTCAATTTACTGACTGAAATGACTGCAGGCAATTTGATCAGCTTAGTAGATTTGATCAGCACTGCTTGGCTAATTAAGCTAACGGTAGCTCCTTGTAATTAACACGGCTTCGTGTTCAAATTTCATAAAGAGAGTCTTGTAAAAAGGATCTGAAAGAAGAGCTATTTTGCTCATTTGCACCTTCAAATTTTCGTTTGTAGCTTTGCATGGTTAACAGTTCAAAAATAATCCTCATTTCTCTTTCACTGGGTTTTTGTGCAGTCCCACAGTTCACCCTCTGTTTTAGTTCCTCTCCCTCAAAGCCTCTGCTCGCAGACAGCACACACAAACACAGCTGTGTGCCATCTTCAATATGAGCATCCACCCTTTTAACAGTATATGTACTATACTGAGACCCTTTATATTTACCCTTGGCTTCATGTATCATATAATCAGTCTGAGGCTACGTGTTCCTAAAGGCAGTAGGCAAAAATACAGCATCCTACCTGAAAAAGGCTTTCTGGATGAAACTTTGACAAACTTGACACAAACGTCCTCAGATCCATCAGTTCAGTCTGTCTCCTGAACTCTGATAGCGGTCAGGATTGGTTTTCACACGGTGGAAAAATGTTACACAGTGGATGTGAACAATCTGCAATCTTACAAAGTGATGCAATCTAGTGATTTCCTTGGTCTTGGATACGATGCTGGGTTTCTGCTCTATGTAGTAAGCAGTCAAACACACTATATACCATCACTTATATTTTGCTTTTGTCTGATTGGGCCACAGTAAACTCCATACCGCCCACTGTTTTGATACAGAGTTGATAGTTCTGCAACTTCCATCACATCTTTAAAAAACCCAATTCCAATAAAGTTAGGACACTCTGTAAAATAAAAAAATAAATAATAAAAAAAACCCCTCAGAAATCCATAGTTTGTTCAACTGAGCTGACAGATAGTGAAAGTTTGTCTGAGCCAATGCAGAGATTTCCAGGACAGAATCCTCCCTGTTATCTATACAGTGCAGTCTGACTGCCCAAAGATAATAAGCATCTAACATTGGTAATTACTGTCCACTGTGAACAGAGATTCCTCCAGAATTTCTGAACCTTTTGATTAAATTATGTTCTGTATACGGTGATATAGTCAAAGTCGTTGCAATTTCACGTTGAGGAACATTTTTCTAAGGTTGTTTTATAGTTTTGGATGCAGTTTTTTCCCCATATTGTCGAACATTTGTCCATTTTTTATGTCAAGGGGTGTGCTGTGGCAGGCAGGAGGAAGGACCCAAACGCAGGACTCGTTCACGAAGGAGTAAACTCAAAATGGCAGCTTTATTGCTGGAGAAACGTGTAATACAAGAAAACTAAACTAGAAAAACAAAACCAGGAAACAGAGAACCAGAATATTACCAGAAGCATGGAAGAAACACACAGCACGGTGAGGGGATGACACAACAACAGAGAGAGGGAAACAAAGGGCTTACATACACAAGGGACTAACGAGGGAATTTGAAACAGGAGGGAATCAGAGCTGGGACTAATCAGATATCACGAGATGAGGAGGAAGCAAAACTGAATGCGCTGACATAGGACTATCAAAGTAAAACAGGAAACACAAGACAGGCACAGAGACACGGACTTGACACTGAAACATCAGGAGCAGAAGGAAAGGAGAAGAGAACTGCGACATGAGACACGACTGACTGGGGAACATGAAAATAAACATGAAGACAGAACTAAACCTACACTAAACATGGGGGGCACAGAAACAACACCCCAGAACTAGAAACCACAAAACACTGAAGAGCTATAGAGCTAGAAATGACAAAAGACAGAACAATGAGAAAACTAATAAATTACAATATATAAAATAATTAAAACATAAACACTGGGTCACCAGACTCAGGACCAATGTTCCCTCTAAATTGCGCACTGCTGCCACGGTCTCTGTGCACAGAAAATCTGCGTTGCACACAAAAAAAAATCTAACCTGAATTGAAATTAAAATTAATACTTTAACAATTCTGTTTTGCAGTGTTAGTCAGTGACTGGCTGCTCCTGTATGGGATTAGAACGATGCCACCTTATCCAATAGTCCAGCCCATAATGTGATTCACATTCGTATATATGCAGCTAATCAAAGTCGTTGACAGGCTATGACAGCGTCCTTATGTGCCGACACCGGTGTTTTAGCGAGCAAAGCGGCGTGGCTGATGTGGAGTGAAGCCACGTTAATGACAACATGTACAACCATTGGAGATGTGAGCAGGACAGACGGAACAATTGAGGGGAAAAATTTGGACTTTATACCAGTTTTGATTTTGGGTTGATCGGCCACGTAAAACCAGAGTTATGATAAAAATATCTGCAATGTTTGGTTTTCTTCCTGAAGACTGTCGTTGTTTATATTTACTGCAGGAAGAAACGGTAAAAACTGCGTTTTATAAGGAAAACGCTCGAAAGCCTGTGAGCAAAGACGAAACCAAAAAAACCCACCCTTTCCTATTGGTCGAAAAATGTACCATGTCGACCAATCAAAAAATGATATGGTAACATGGCATTTAGTTGTTTAGAAAGGGGGAAGTTTTAGGAGTGACGGTGGTGTTTTGAGATGTGAGAGATTTGCGACGTTTAGCACAAATGTTGTGTAGTTAGTGTGTAGTTAGTGTGTAGTGTAGTCAATAGTTTTGTTGTGTGTGTCAGAACAATGAGGCGACTGCTGAATGTTACAGGTGTTACAGCAGTGATACATCTGCTGCTGTCAGGCCTGCAGGTATCAGGCTGTTGTTCTCCTTCATCTCATAGTGGACAGAAATTATTTTTTGGAGTGGCACAAATAATTTGTGTGGCATCAGATTTGATGCAGAACAGCTGATTGTTCTGTAAATAGTTTGAAATGTTTATTTAAAAAAACACCTTGGCTGCATTTAGGTAAACAGCTGCAAAAAACTTTGTTGTTTGCATAACTCAGTTACATTTTTGAAGAAGTAACTATATAATTAATTGCCCAGAATTGGTCATTATATCCTGTATTTTGCAGACACAGAGTTACAGACTCTCCCAGACCACAGACTCATAAGTTTTATGGGAAGACGTCTACTGCCTGCAGTGTCTAAATAGCAGTTCTGATTGGGTAGTCATTGTTTTGATGTGACTCTATGTGAGCAGTTCAATATCACCAATTTCCCGGGACAGTAATGTATCTGCTGACTTTTTACACAGATGGAATTACAATGAAGCTTCACTGTAATGTGTTTGATTTACCCATTGCCTATCAGACTGACTTTTCCCTGTGTATGGGCTAAAACTGAATTCCCCTGCATTTATATCACTTAAGCAAAATAGGTTGTAATGTCTATGTAGAAATCCTAAAGCTCTGTTGCACAACAGAAGGAGCCAGATATGATACACGGGACTTTCTATGCAACTCCCATGGGGATTTTATTTTCCTCCCACAATCTGAGGGCATGTCAGTCAGATGGACTGATGATTTAAAGTTACTAATAGGTGTAAGTGGGACTATTATCTCTAGACTTGTGTGACATATTAATCAATATGTAGCCTTTTAATCAAGGAATGCTTAAACATGATACAAAACAGAGACAGCAGCCAAGCCAGTGTTCACATTACACTGTGATGAGTAGAATGAGGACATGCCACGGTCCCAGTGTTATTAGATCCATGTCTCTGCAGTAGTGTGTGTGTGTGTGTGTGTGCTGTAAATGGCACAGCGGTCAAAGGGCACAGTAAACAGGAGGCTGGGGAAAATAGACTACACAAAAGACCCGAGTCCACCACAGGAAAAAAAGGAGGAAAAAAGAAAAATGATAGCTGCAGCCAAAGGGCCAGGCGAGAGTGTCAGTGTTGCAAGATTATATATTTGTAATGAAAAATGTGGAGCACCTTGTCATCCCTCTACTCAGATCTGGGGCTGATATTACACGTAACCGTTAAGCCATCTACAGGGAAAGTTTTAGTCTCTTGCAATCCAAGAGAACCCCATTGTTCTTGGCTCAGAGATGCAACTTTTTGATGCATAGCATAAGTTGACATGGCAAACTTTTCTATAAGCTATGGCAGTGGACTGTGCTCCAGTTAGTAGCATTGCTCTAGTTAGCAAAATGCTGAACTTCAGGCTACAGATATTTTCAGATTTGAGTGCCTCGTTTATCTAATTAATGTAAATATGTGGTGAAGATTTATTCTTATGAGCAACTTTATTACTGAATTTAACCTATTTTGTCTTTGGGAGATGGAAAATAGGGCAGCATTTATAACAATTCAATTTCAGTCATACTTTTATGTCATCCAGATAATGAGCTTATGATGACTCAAAGGAGACGCCATAATGTTCATTGTTGGTTTCAATATTTTGAGTTTGGTTATCTGTAGATAGTAACTGTGCTTCAGCTGCCAGACGCATCAGCTGCTACATGTATCACATCAACACTTCAGGTGTTAATGTCAATCACAGATTGAATGTGTGCTATGTTTATTAACACGTTGAAACAAGGGTTATTTTCTACTGTGTTACTTTAACGCTTAGCTGTACAATGAACAAAAGTTATACCCTTAATGGTAATTATTCCACAAGATCCTATTTTTAACAGAGAACAACCACTAAGTACATTCAGTTCCCTTTTACATGATGATTTTTTCCCCTATGTCTCATGAGAGGTGTGCCTCCATCCAGACATCTGGTGTTCATCTGGTGGTAACAGTATCAATATCAGAGATGAGACTGCAAGGCAGATTGCACATTTCACTACCTGGCTTTTCTCTGAGTTTTAAGAATGTTAAAGCCCAAATGAATTGTATTCGAATCCAGGCACACACTTAAGAGAGACAGAATATTTTCACAGTTTGTAATAAATGCAATGTAAAGTTGATTATCTTCACACATAGTCAAAAGGTGGAAGTTGTCTGATACAGTGACCTTATGAGCTCATCTCACCTTTATGGGGATGATGTGGTTTTGTTCAATTCAATTCAATTCAATTTTATTTATATAGCGCCAAATCACAACAAAAGTCGCCTCAAGGCGCTTCATAGATACAGAGAAAAACCCAACAATCATATGACCCCCTATGAGCAGCACTTTGGCGACAGTGGGAAGGAAAACCTCCCTTTTAACAGGAAGAAACCTCCAGCAGAACCAGGCTCAGGGAGGGGCGGGGCCATCTGCTGTGATTGGTTGGGGTGAGAGAAGGAAGACAGGATAAAGACATGCTGTGGAAGAGAGACAGAGATTAATAACAGATATGATTCAATGCAGAGAGGTCTATTATTTTGTTGTTTCACTGGGCAGTGACCTCCAGCTCGTACTTGGGAAATTGATGCTTGAGTTTGCAGCAGCTGGAGTAAGAATTAGCACTTCAACGTCCAGGAACTTTGAAGTGCTAACTTTGAGGTCAGGCACGAGTTACTGTTCTAGTTGGAGGACAATTGAGGGGAGAATGGAGAGATGGATTGGTGTGGGGTCAGCAGTGATGTAGACTTTGTACTGGTGTGTTGTGGTGAGTTGAGCTGATGGTGAAAACTAAGCTGTCGATTTACCGGTTGATCTACTTTCCTACACACACCTGTAGTCGTGATCTCTGGGTAGAGACCGAAAGAAGAAGATCACGGATCCAAGTCACTGAACTGAGCTTCCTCTGAAGGGTGGCTGGGCTTCAACCTATATGGACAGGGTAAAGAGCTAAGTGTTTGGGAGGGACTCAGAGTCGAGCCTTTAGCTCTCCACATCGAACGCAGCGGGTTGATGTGGTTCAGGCATCTAACCAGGTGTCTCTCAGGAGCTGGTGTTGTAGGCATCTCGCACGAGGAGAAGGAACTGAGGCAGAGCCAGGACATGCTGCAGAGATTACATCTCTTGGCCGGCTTGGGAATGTCTTGGTGCCTGAAGAGCTGAAGGAGGTAGCTGGGGAGAGGGAGGTCTGTGCATTTCTGCTTACACTGCTGCCCCTGTGACCCTGGACCTTGGTAAGTGGCAGAAAATGGATGGATGGCAATCCAAAGGTGATAATAATACATCCGACATTACTACAGGCTATTGGACAGAACTGAAATGTGCCAGATTTCTTTTTCTATAATTGCACTCCCAGTACTGTGAATGATCCTGAAAAGGCTACTGGCTTTTTCTGTAATGGAACAGTATGGACAGAGCGCAGGCACAGCTACAGTAGCTTGTCCCCATTGCCAAGTTGTCAGCGGTCCACTTTAGAGAGCAGTTAGTCCTTGGAGAGCGGGAGAGCGAGAGAAAGGAGTTCAGCCCAAGTCTAATCCCTCAGCATGAAGGCTTAGGACTGAGAACTTATTCTCCACTTCTGGAGTCACTCTCCCTAATTATCCCCTCAAAGTCCTGCCGCAGACTTCCAACTGACAAGATTTTGCTTTCTGCTTCTGCGGCACTCATTCTGTTTGTCTCCTCTGTATGTACGCTCTCTCCCTGCACGTCACCGTTTACTTGATTCCTTCTTTCTCAGTTGGCCTCTCTGCCTTTGTCCCACCCCATTCATCTCTGTCTGCCTCGGTATCCTAGCCTTTCTCACTTTTGCTCTCCTCGTCTTCCTCTTAGCTTTCTCTTCTGTTTCTCTACTTCAAAGTCATGTGGGCGTCACGTGTCTCAAATCACAGTCAGGCTTAAGATGGGAGTGCTTACTGCTGCCCACAGATGCTGCCAGGCTTCAGTGGCATTTATGAAGAGCTGTGTCCATACGCCTCTTAGCTTTTTGGTTTGGTCGCCGGACTTGGACAGTACTACACCAGAGTGCTCTAGTAGTCGCAGTGGTTTCAGAAAATACTGTAACTATACCTTCAGCACTCATGTAAGATTTATTTTAAACGTTAAAGGGCAGAAAAACGATTGTATTTTTGCTTCAGAACAAATTTGCAGTGTATGTGTTTTTTTTCTATTGCTGTGTTGTGTTGCATTACTTGATATGTCAATCCAAGGAATGATTACATTTCTCCTCTTCTGAGTGGTTGATGTGTGTTGATGCTTGAAAATTTGTGAGTGACATATAATTTGTGTCAGGATGTTGTGGGTAAGCGAGTTAAGGTGTTTTGAGACAAGTCATGAGCTGCCACTGAGTGCCGGACTTCACTGGCTCCAGCATCAGCTCTCAATTGCTGTCACCTGAATCAGTGCTGGTTAAGTATGAGGGGCAATAAGGCTAGCAGGCTGTGGCTAAGTAAGCCGCTGCAAGCCGCAACCTGTGACGCAAGGGAGTGTCGATCTGAGGGTAATGTCGGCACAACTTAAGTTGTACGTTTGCAATAAATTTCATGCTGAAATAATAACAGCAGACATGGAACCAATGGGCTAACATGCACCTGCTCTTATTCATGTAATTCCCAAATCGAGAACTATATGAATTAATTATCCCAGTATAAGTGCTATTAGGGAATGACATTAACAATAACTGTTTTCATAAAAAAGGCACTTTAACCACAGCTGCTTTTACTGGTGGAAGCTTGAGTCATTTATGTTTATATTAAAGCTACTATCGATATCGTCACACTCACATTTGTCAGCGTTAAACAGGAAAGATTATTCTGATGTAGTTAGCGTAATACTTTTAAATAATGCGAAGTGATAAATACTGTTTTACATCTTTAAAAATACAATCATGTCATCATCATCATCATCAACTTTATTTATAAAGCACTTTAAAACAACCACAGCTGACACAAAGTGCTGTACATTGGAACTGTAAAATAAAATTACATAAGATATAAGTAAAAACCAAATAAAAGAAGAGTGAACTCATTTAATAACTACTTCAATTAAAAGAGAAACTAAGTCTCGCTTATGTGAAAAAGAAAGTTTTTCACTGGACTCTGCACTCTTGCTGCTTCCATAGGAATGAGAAGGGTAAGGAGCAGCCAGGTACTGCTAATCAAATCTACTTAATCAAATGATCATTAGCAAAAAATCTAGCAGTTTGCTGGTCTGGAGCATGGAGCAAGTGTGTAACTTCAGTGCCACAGTCTTCCCAGAAATGACATGCCAGCAAATATAACTCGAAACTGTACTGTGCAATGCTCAGAGAAACTGTAAAAAACAAAACAAAGAGCCACGTTTCAGTCTCTACACACCTCACTTAGCATGTTTACTGTTAAACGTTAAGGCAATACAACGAAAAGACTGAACAAGTGACTTGTTTGGAAAGATTGCCAGGAGGAGACCAGCAGTTCTCAAATGATAAATATAAAATATTGGCTGAAAATGATTGAAATGACAAAAAAGAAAAGAGTCAAAATGTTGTAATGGCTCAGTCGAAGTCCAGACCTCAAACTGATTAAAACGCTAAACTGGGACCTTAAGAGAATTCTGCATAGATGAATATCTACAACCTTCAAGTGCAGGAGGTGAAGGAACGTTATACAGAAGAGTGGACCAACATTCCTCCAGTGATAGTCAAACAGGAAACAGTTACTTCAAGTTATTGCTGCTAAAAGTGGTTCTACAAGACACTGACTGATGGATCTACTTAGTTTTTCACAGGACAGGAGTCACTGGACAACATCCTGTTTAACATGACTGTAACTTACAATCCAAACTACTGCAGTTGGTAAAGTTGGCCAACTACGGCGATTATTAAACCCCCGAGAATGTTGTTCAATGGGAGCATAAGAACCAGTCCACTTGGAGTCTGTAGATAAATCTGATTTTCTGTCAATGATCGATATCCTTCTTAGCGGTCTATCTGTGGACTGTTGAGATGAAAGTTTAGACGAGGGTTTTCCATTAAAATTAAAACATATTTTGTGTTTGCTCTTGTAACGATGTAAAATAATGAATATGGTTTTGTTGTTGTTAAATTCCTGTTAAACTTGGGATCGCAACCATGGGTTTATTTTGAAACTTTATTTTGAAAATCCACAGCGGAAGTCTGCTACTGGTAAACGGGCTTTCCCTAAGCTTATCCGTTAGTAGCAATGAAGCTTTTGCTGTGTTTGGGCGGAATCCTATTGCTGGAAACCCATGGTTATTCATGTCCCATGTTATTGCAGAGACCCACAAAAAGGGGAATAAACCACGCCTGAGCTCTACCCATCTCGAGTCCAGAGAGTTTTACTCATACAGCACCGGACGTAGAGACCGAGGGGGGTTACATTCTCTAAAAATGTGTTGGATTAATTTTTCCCCTTGTGAAATATCAAAGCTCAAGTTTTGGACAAATAATTCAAAACGTGCATTGTATTTTACAGTCCTTTTTAGGGAAACACTTTGGGGAGCTAGGAGAAAACTCTGAGGATATCCCTGAATGCTATATTTTACTGAAGCAAATTGACATTAAATTGATTTTCTGCTTCTAAAAAAAGTAAGGCAGAAAACTTGACCTCACTTTACCCAGTCCTTTACTGACTGATGGCACGTTTGAAATGAAACACTTGTCCTTTCTTGTCCTTTGTAATGCATGGCACCAACAGGCAATGCATGTCATCGGAGGCCTGGTTCATTCCCATCCATGCCGCATAGACAACGGCTGGGAGTTTTCCTGTCATGCTTCAGACGCTGCATTCAGAGCACCAGCTGTCACTTATTGGCCTTGGCGTGCGTTGGCTGTTCTGTTGATAAATAGCTATTTACGGACAGACGCTCACCCTGAAATTGAGTTTAACTTCGCCCATCCTCATTACTCAATCCAAAACTACACCACAACCCTCAAGGTGGGTTTCAAAGTTGCTACAAATTGAGGCCACTGGTCCAATTAAATTTCAGCACTGACCGGCTGCTCCTCAAAGCAGTCAGGAAATATGAGTAGTAAATGGAGACCTTCTCTTCTATACCTGTGGCTTTCCTCCTGCAGCTCATTGTTTCTAAAAGAGGCTGATTGGCTGGGCTAAAACCAAAAAAATATCTGGGAGTCGTAACATAAATGGCTCGAAACTCCGACTGAAAGTGGAAGCAACAAGCAAATTCTGTTCAAGGATCAAAGGCATTAAAAGATTTGTTTCTACAATCTGAGAGCATTGATTGTGCCTTCTAATTTCCGTTGCATGTTTTCTCCCATTTCTCTCCACATTTCGTTTTCTATGCTTTGCCATTTCCTTCATTTCTCTCATACTCTTGTTTCACTCTGCTACTTTGGCCTTTTGTTTTCCATTTAGTTTAAATCATCCTCTTGTCGTTTTATTTCTCCTCTCTCGCCCTATTTTTCCATTTCCTGCATCTCCAGTTCCCCCAGACGTTGGGCAAAAGTAAAAAAAATCAGCTACAGTGCAAACTTCTAACTCACTGATGTCATTACGATATTTGGTAGCCTTTCCCACCTTCTCTTTGCTTTCCTCTCTGTCTCTCCCTGCTGCTGACCTCTGGGATCAACCGAGCAAAACTGATTCCCACTTTTTCACGGATCACCAGTACGTCAGCGGTTACACAACAGCGAGCGAGAGAGAGTGAGAGAGAGTGAATGCAAATACGCAACTGACGTATTTGTCCATCTTTATTTGTGTCGCTGTTTATAACAGTGAGAAATTTGCTTTTGGTTAAGCCTCGCTCTCATCGCAGTAGTTAGTGAATTGTGATTATTAGTGCACACGTGCAAAATGTGCACCGTTTCCTGTGCACCAGTGAAAGATCAGCTGACACGTTACATAAATTCAGTACAACAAATCTGCAAATATATACATGCAAATTGAAAACATCCTTATCATTCTTCCAAAGTCCGATTCGTCGACCACGTGATTTAACTTAAACTGCATGCTTGTCAGGCTCAGGCAATCTGTCAGAAGTAGGTCAAATCATATCTCGTGTAAAATAAATAAATAAATACTGGAGTACGAGTTCACATTGGGCTGAAATCTAAGAGATGCTGTGCATTGTTTGTGAAGTGCATGAGATCTTACAAGTGGGATTTATGCGAAGAACTAGGTTAAGATGTGGCTTGAAGGGCTGTATTGTGAGAGCATAAGTATGAGTGCAGGAAGGCTTAGGAATATGCAGGAGCGAGTGCGTCTGTGCAGAGCGTTGTGTGATCGTGCAGACGGGTGACATGTGTAGATGTGATGGCTGCAGCCATGCATAGATGTTCACACCAGGGAGAAAGTAAACAAACATGGCAGCAGAACGGTTTACGAAAGCAGCAACCACTGCTAGAGCATGTCGCCTCTTTCTTTCTCTTCTCCCTCCTATTATTGTTTAATTCTTCCCCCCGTTTCCGGTTGTCCTTGGCTCAGGAAGTAAATTTTTCATGTGTTGTTTGTTAGTTTGTAAAAATCACAAGGTTAAGAAACTGCTAAAAAAAAAAAGATTTCAGGTAAAATATTTAATTGAAAACTGCAGTGTGTGAAAAATTTGAGTGGTGGTTACAAACAGCTCTTTTCTGCTTTGGTTCTTTGATTTATTATTTATTTTTGGGGGGAGGGATGAAGAAATCAGGGAATAGATGATCCAAAATGCAGTTTGGCTATGAGTTGATGATAATTTGCCTTTTAATTAGCGTTCTGCATTCATAAACTGCTATATGTAACTAGTTCTTAAGTTTCTTTTTGAAAACAACAACAACAAAATTCTCACTGTGCCCTATTTTAGGTTTGATTGCTGTAATTTAAAATTACAACCAAATTTAGAGCTCTTGTGCACAGACCATGACTCAAACACAGCTCACTCTGCTTTATGTGATGCATTGGATTAAAGAGGAACAGGTCTTACCACATGCACTTATATGAAAGAAAACATTTTCAAAGGACTCTCTGCAGTCTTCTGAGAAACAAAGTATTCCCCGTGATTTAATAGCTTCTAGAACCGCCTTTAACAGCAATAACTTGAAGTAATATTTTCTGTATGACTTTATCAGTCTCTCGCATCGTTGTGGAGGAGTTTTAGCTCACTCTTCTTGACAGTGTTGCTGTAGTTCATTCACGTTTGGGAAAATCCATGTATACACAGCTCTCTTAAGGTCCCAGCACTACATTTCAGTCAGGCTGAGGTCTGGAGCATCACAACACTGTGATTCTTTTCTTTTTCAGCCATCCAGTTGGAGATTTGGTGAGCCAGTATCAGCCGAGCTTCAGCTGTCAGACAGATGGCCTCACATTTGGCTCTAGATTACCTTGGTACACAGAGATGTTCATGGTGGACTCAATGACTGCAAGGTGGCCAGGACCAGCGGTTGCAAAACAAGTCAAAATCAATACCCCTTCAATACTGCTGACAGTTGGCATGAGGTGTTTGGCGGATATGCTGTGTTTGGCTTTTGCCAGATGTGGTGTTTTGCATTATGGCCAAATGTCTCCAGTGGGGCCATGTTTGTGTTTTTTAAACAGAAAAAGGGGCTTTTTCCTAGCAGTCCTTCCAAACAAGCCATACTTCCATACAGACTGTACATGAACGTTATCATTTAACGTCCTCACTGAGGCCTGTGCAGTCTTCTGGTCACACTTGCTGATGATCAGTTAATCAGTTGCATTTGATTAGCAGCGCCTGGCTGCTGCTTACCCTCTTCATTTCTGCATCATATGCGTCCTAGCTTTCATAAGTATGAGGTCCAGATTTTTATGTTATGTCAATACTGGACTTTTTGGTATGTTTTTAAATCAGTTTTTTTCTGTTTCTTTCTTTTTTTCTATGTATAACTCATGGCAGTCTTTACGCCTATGAAATGTAGTAGATTTTTCATGATTTTAGAATCATATTTGCTAAGGGTGCAACAATACTCGTATCGATATTGAACTGTTCGATACAGTGCGTTTCGGTTTGGTACGCATATGTGTCGAACAATACAAAATTTTTAATTTATTTTATCAACTTTCCTTCTGACGATGCTGTCTGTGTTGAGCGCTCAGTGGATCTGCGCTCGACAGTGCAGCCTAGGCGGAGTAGTCGAACGCAGATTCACTGAGCGCAGGGCAAGCTAGCAAGACAGAAGCTAAGCTCGTTGCAACATGGCAAATTGAACCTCCCCCACCCTCATTCAGATCTGGCCTTTGGAACTATTTTGGTTTTCATGTGACGTATGACCCTGAAGGTAAGCGCGTCATGGACTAAAGTAAAACAGTATGTCGGATGTGCCACGCAATGCTCAGTTACATTGGTGGGAACTAGTGCGTTAGCGCAGTTAGCTCATTAACGTGTTGGCCGTCCAGCCCCACGCACGGGGCGATCCGCGGTAGCTCGTTAACAGAGATTTGCCGTGTTGTGGCGTTAACGTCATTTCAGATTAACGCTGACAGCACTAGTGGGAACACAATGAATATGACTGCACATTTACTCCGACATCATCCTAGTGCAAAGACAAGTGGAAGCAGACAAAAACAACAAGCACGCATGCTACAAACTTTAGCCGAGTCATTTAGACAGCCGTTAGCACATGATTCTCCTTATGGGGACCTGATATATATATATATAGCCCAGAAGAAGTGTATAGTATAGCTTTTATTTTGGAAAGAGCCATTTCTCTGTAATGAACTCTCTTTTCCAAAGATGAGTGATTTCTCGATCAGATAGATTTATTTTTTTTATTTTGTTGTTTCAGCAACATTAAATTTAAAAACTGTACTTTAGAGTTAAAATATATATTTATAATTTTAATAAATGACAAATTAAAAAGGCATGAACATTTTTTTTGTATCAAAAAAATATCGAACCGTGACACCAAAGTATCGAACCGAACCGTGAATTTTGTGTATCGTTGCACCCCTAATATTTGCACGTATCTGTATGAACGCTTATGTGTGTGTGTGTGATGATGAAGTGTAGTGCTCATGCAGTGTGTTTCCTGCAGTCTTCTAACACAGAGGAGTCTATAAAGGCGCTGTCTCAATTTAAAAACATTTTCTATCCTGGCTGGGGAAATTTTGACCCATGAACCATGAAGGCAGAGAGCTAATGGAAATGTGACTTCTATTAACTGCGGAGTTACAAAGTAAGCGATATGAAATTTTAAAAAGGTGAAATGAAAGAACAATTTTTTATACTAACCAAGGGCATAGTTATTTTAGATTAAGAATAAAAACCTTTAAAGTGACACCATCTGGAGACAATGAATATTCTGAGAGTCTTGATAATATCCGATGTCTTTTTAGGCCAGTGTGACTGAAACAAAATACACGACACCGGTGACGCCCTGCTCACCCCTTTTCTGTGACAAAATAAGCAAATTCCAGTTGATTCGATTAACCATACCACCGGTTTGTTACGTAAGCGGATTCCAAGAGAAACAGAAAAACTCAGGCAGTTAATATTGGCTGCGCAAACATCCGTGCCCACGTGTTTAATTTGCCTCCGAGACGACGATAATTGGCTATACAGTAACTCCAGAGATTGTGCACAATGCAGAGAAATTATCTTCAGTCACATTTTTCTTTTATAATCATGCCCTCAATTAACCGGGCTGTTGAGATGTCTAAAGGAGCCACGTGACTCAACAAAGACGTCCAGCATATGCTTAGTTAGAACAGAAATGAAAGAGGATCTCTAACCCTCCACCACCACTACCCCCCCCCCCCCCTTCAGAATGAGACATGGTAGAAGCCATGTAGCAGGCAAATGCCCTTGCTCTGGTTGAGCCATTATGCAGATGATATGCTAATGAAGTCATCTGATTTGATTCTGCTTAGGGTGTGCTGCACTGGGGGGAAGATAATCAAGCGTTGATCAGCTCCCAGTACTGCACTCGCTGTGTGCTCGTGTGTGTGTGTGTGTGTGTGTGTGTGCAGTCACGTCCTATGCTGGTTGGCTTCGGGAGAGAGAAAAAATATTTGGTTACACGTTAAGTTTATGTAATTTTTTTTGTCCTTTTATGTACGCTGACTACACACACTGACTGCTTTACTGCATTTAAACACATCAGTGTACTTTTTGGTTGGATGTTGCTGCTGCTGGAAACTGCACCATCAGCGGGGCTGTGGGTAGGACGCCAGAAAATCTTCAGTGCTCACAACCTGTTTGCATGTGTTACTTATGTCTGTGAAGGTTCTCAGTCATCCAGGTCATTGTAGTCAAAGGAGCTTGCAAAGAAAAGCGTCTGGACTTCAAGCAACTTAAAGAAGGCATTTTCTTTGCAAGCTCCTTTGACTATGTGTTACTTACATTTTTCTTTTGCTATTTATTTATTCAGCTAATTCCATGCTATTTACTAAAAGTCTAAAGGTTGTTTCATAGCCTTTTCTGAAGTACAATCTAAAAATATATATTTTAGAGGAATGGTAGCTATTTCCGGAGGACTGTCAAATCTCAAAATATTGCAAATGTCAACCAAAATAGAGTACATAAAGCTTTGCGAGACATTTCCAGATTCAAATCTAGGAGCTAACAAAATGCTTTGACTTATAAATGTATAAACTTAAACATATACACATATATGTTTAAGGATGCAGTCTCCATCGCACTGCACTCTGTCCTCTCACACCTGGACAACAACAACACCTATGCCAGAATGCTGTTTATAGACTTCAGTTCAGCGTTCAATACAATCCACCCCTCACAACTCATCAGGAAACTGACAGACCTGGGCACCAGTTCCCTCATGTGTAAAATGGTTACTGGACTTCCTGACCAACCGGCCCCAACATGTCCGGCTGGATAACCACTGCTCATCTACAATCACGATGAACACCGGTGTACCACAAGGCTGTGTGATGAGCCCTTTCCTCTACTCCCTCTTCACCCACGACTGCAGACCTACCGATGGTTCCAACACCATCATTAAGTTTGCAGATGACACCACGGTGATTGGCCTCAATTACAACGATGAGGCCGCCTACAGGGAGGAGGTGGATCGTCTGGCTGAGTGGTACGAGACAAACAACCTGCTGCTCAACACCGAGAAGACCAAGGAGCTCATCGTGGACTACAGGAGGAATGCTGACCCACATCCACCCATCCACATTAAGGGGACGGCTGTGGAGCGCGTGAGCAGCTTAAAGTTCCTGGGAGTCCACATCTCCGAGGATCTCATCTGGACAAGCAACTGCTCCAAGCTGGTCAAGAAGGCTCACCAGCGCCTCTTCTTCCTGAGGACTCTGAGGAAGAACCACCTGTCCACAGACATCCTGGTGAACTTCTATCGCTGCACCATCGAGAGCATCCTGACCAACTGTATAACAGTCTGGTATGGAAACTGCTCTGCCTCGGAAGGCGTTGCAGAGGGTCGTGAAAACTGCCCAGCGCATCGCCAGAGCACCACTTCCTGCCATACATGACATCTACAGGAAGCGGTGTCTGAAAGGGGCTGGGAAAGTCATCAAAGACCCCAGTCACCCATCACATGGACTCTTCACCCTCCTGCCCTCTGGGAGGCGCTACAGGAGCCTCCAGACTAAGACCACCAGGTACCAGAACAGCTTCTTCCCCACAGCTGTCAGACTCCTGAACTCTGCCTCCTGACATCTGACCCACGTTAAACACATGGACTGAACATACACACCCACAACCACTAGCACTTTATATAGCCTCTGTAGAAAGTAGCCACATATTTCCCTTATCTTAACTGCACTACTTAATAATTCTGTATAAACAGTAATTCTGTACAATACGATAATTATAATTCTACAACTGTTTACAACTGTTTATAACTTGCATATTTCTGTATAGTTTTATATTTATATCCTGTTCATAGCCTGTACAAAGCTTGTATACCCACTACAGCCTGTACATACTTATAGTTATAGCATATTCATAACATACCTTCATACTGTGTACATTGTAACATACCCATAATAGACCTATTTTTGTACCCTCATACCTATAACAGACCCATTTCTGTAATATATCTATATCATGGCTAAAGCACTTCTGGATAGATGCACACTGCATTTTGTTGCCTTGTACTTGTGCATGTGCAATGACAAAAAAGTTGAATTCTGTTCTATTCTATTTTATTCTATTCTATATATCAGCTGAAACATTCCAAATTCTGATGGGTGATGTGAACAACATAAATCATCTTGTTGCGATGCAGTGTTGTGCTGTAGTCTGGCATTATGATGCTGTTAGTTTGACACAGCTACGCTGCAGAACAACTCTAGGAACATGACAGAGAGCCCAGGCTGTCTGCCTGCCCTCCCAGCTGCACAGTTTCCAATCCAGTTAAACAACCAGACCAAGTTCTGGTGCCCAGAGGTCTGAGCTGTTTTTCTCGCATGGGCACACCTAAGTAAGTACGTAAGTAAGTCACATTTGTATTGCTGAAAAAAAATATAATGAATATTTTAAAACCACATCAGATATCAATGGGAAAAAAAATAATGCTGCATGTCTTTACTGATATGGCCTCGGTTGTGTGTTGGGAATGGAAGGATTCCGGAAGGATGGAAATGATACAGAGGGCTGAATTCAATACACTTGGAAAATCAAATTGGACAAATAATGTAGCGAGCTAGCCCAGTTTACCTGCAGCAACTCAAAATTGTACTCAATATTTTGTTGGGCCCCCACATGCTTGTTTTTATGCCTAACAACATTCGTCCCAACATTGTCCCAATGTTTCATTCATTGTTGGGGCAATGAATCTGGACATTGTCATGCACTAGGAGGAACCCAGGACACACTGCAGCAGCTTATGCTCTGACAATGGGTCCAAGGATTTGATCCTGATAACTAAAGGTAGTCTGGGTACCTTTGCCGAGGCCTTAGAGGTCTGTGTGTCCCTCCATGGATAAGCCTCCTCAGACCATCACTGACCCACCACCAAACTGGTCTGGGGTGGCTGTAGCTCAGGATATAGATCAGGTCATCTACTGATTGGAAGGTTGGTGGTTCAATCCCTGGCGCCTCCTAGCCTTCGTGCCAAATATTCTATTAACCCCAAGGTGCTCTCCATCAGAATATGAACGTTAGATATTAGAAAGCATACAGGACTGTTCTTGTGTGAGTGGGTGAATGTGGCATGTTTCTTGGAGTATTCCAGTAGGCTGAACGATGTTACAGACAGCATAGCAGCTTCTCGAGACCCTTTCATGTCTGTCACATGGTCTCAGGGTAACCTGCTCTCATCTGTGAAAAGTGGCCTGCTGGAGGTTATTTTGTACCTCTGGCAGTACTTAACCTGTTCCTCCTTGCACAGTGGAGCAGATGCCGGCCCTGCTGATGGGTTACAGCCCTGTCCAGCTCTCTTAGAGTAACAGATTGAGATTGTGCTGGGAGACACAGCAAACCTTCTGGTAATGTTGTGCCATCCTGGAGGAGTTGGACTATCTGTGCAACCTCTGGTCCAGGAATCACCTCATGCTACTAGTACTGACATTGACCCTACCAAATGCAAATCTAGTGAAGAAACAGTCAGAAAGGAGAAGTAGGGAAAAATGTCAGTTGCCTCCACCTGTAAAACCATTATTGTTTTGGGAGTTGTCTCATTGTTGGCCCTCTACTGCACTTGCATAATTTCGTCTCTGCTACTTAACGGACAAGATCAATATCCCAGAAGTGGAACTGATTGATGCATTACTCTGATTAAAAAGTGTTTCTTTATTTGTTTATTTATTTTGGGCACTATATTAGGAGGGTAGTTTCTTTTTTTTTAAATCATCTGTGTACTTTAGTATGCATGTTGGGAAATACAAATCTGTAACCTTTCACAGGCTATAAACTTGATTTTACAAAATACTGTTAGATTCATCACTTAACTGCTATTTTCTATTTTGATAGATTGTCACGTCGAACCTATCCTGAGATTAAAATCCAGCATGTGCATCAAATTTTAACCAAAGGACATGAACTCCCTCACTATCATTGATGCATTCGAATTTCTAAAAAATACAGCGAGCATGACTTCAGTGTCCTCAGTGGTAGCTGCAGCCCTAGTGCTGTCACAACAAATGTACTAGGAGGACTCGACTGCGAGGCTCTGGTCTTTATTTATTTCTTACAGTTCAGCTGCTTCAGCTTCTCCTGTCTCTGAAGGATTTTTCTTACTTTTTCTTCGGATTTCGCTGTCTTCTCTCCCTTCCCGGTGCTCCGTTCACCTCCGCAGTTCCTCCTTTTGTCTGTCCTCGCTTTCATCTCCGCGTCCCTTTTCTCCCGCTCATTCTCTTGTCACTCTTTCACCCTCACTCATTAGTCACACACCCACCTCCACAATTCCTCTTGTTCGGCTGTCAAACACTCATCAGTTCACTTTGTGTTTTTCACCCCCACACGCGTCTCTCGTTCCACCCCGTCTTTTTCTTCATCACCTCTTTTTTTTTTTTTTTTTTATAAAGTGTGAAAATAGCAATTAAATCATCCATCTCATTCTTTAAAAATCTATTTCCGTGATCTCCCACTTTAAAAACTGTTACTTTTCCAGTTTAGCTAAAGTTCAGCACCAGTTTGCAACACTCCCCTATCTCCCCCTGCCACTCTTTCCCGTTTCCACTGCACTACCTGTTCCCAATCCCGTCTCGTCCTAGCTCTGATCCTGCCCCGAGCCTTAAGTAAACACAACATCCTTTCACTCTTTCATCTTTTCTCATTTTTTTTCCGTTTGAATGTCGCTGAGCAGATAATGGATTCAACTTGCATGTTCTCGTAGGCGAATCTCAAAGCGCCGCAGCGCACCCATTAACCCCGATTGCCTCAGCGTCTGACTCGGGGTCCTCAAAGAGACTCGCAGACGCATTTGATCCCATTTGAGCATCATCTTCCCTTTCAGAAAAGCGCGTGCTGCTCGGACGAACACATCTTATTGATCTCCGCTGCCCTGCGCTCGCGCGGCGTGACAGATCTGTAAGAGGCAATAATCGCTCTGGTAATTGGCTGATCAGTTACATGGAAATTTGCTGAGCTGACAGTTACTGGAACATGTTTAAACAGGTGTGGGTCTTTGTGGGCTTCTTTTTATGTGAGAGATGACACGCTGGGGATTCTTTCTAATTTCAGATCGCACTATAACATTCATTAAAAGCACAGTTTGGGGGTGATTAATATAAATATTGAATTATATTTTACTTCTTAATGAGATTTACTGTTTCGCATATTTCCTTTTTCTTTCTTGGGAGCAGGTGCTGCTCTCTGTTCAGGTATTTGATGAAATTCTTTTTCACTTGTTTTCAGTGGAAATCGAAGGGGGCTGCAGTGTGTTTAAAGAATAAGTGTAATAATATTTTGTGTGCCTCTTGCAATGAACAACTTCTAGAAAAAAACAAATCCCAAACCAGCAAGTTCATCAAGATTCAACGATGTAGCCAAAGCTTAATTGGAGCTTAAATTGGATTTCTCTGTGCCAGAGTTTCATTGTTATGCAGCAGCTATTAAAACTACGCCACCTGAGCCACACAGTTGCACAGTGACATGTCCTTTTCTTGTATCGTAAACACACTCTAGTGTTTCAGACACATGGCTGAAAGTAGTCTCTAACAAATACACTCTTTTGTTCTGCTTGAGTAACACTAGCTTAAAAACTCCAGTCCAGCTGGTTCAGGAACATATTCAACCTTATTAAAAAATAAAAGCACATAATCGAGACCAAAGCTATTTGGCCATTTAAGCAATCTTTTCTCTCGAGGCTGAGCACATTCAATTTGAAGCAAAGTAATGGATACGTGAATAGTGTAAGTGAATATTACGTTAAAGGGTTCGATTTAACTTTAATAGACTTTAAAGTATAATCTGTTTTTTTACATTATTGGACCAAATGTGCATGGCCGCACTTGTTAATCTTAGAATTCAGTTCGTTTTAGTCCTATCTACGTAGGTGTGTAAAATAAAGCTCCCAGTCATGCACTCTGCTTTTACAAACATTGGTGAAAAAAAGGGTTTGAGCGTGATGTTATCACAGGATGTCACCGTTTTAACAAGTTAAGTGGTGACATTTGTTTCCTCCTACATATTCTGCAATCAGCTTTAAGTGGCATTAATGCAAAGTGGAAGTTTGCATTATGGCCTGTATTTGTATAGCGCTTTTACTAGTCCCCCCTAGGGACCCCAAAGCGCTTTACACACCCAGTCATCCACCTATTCACACACACATTCACACACTGGTGGAGGCAAGCTACAGTTGTAGCCACAGCTGCCCTGGGGCCGACTGATTGTAAAAGGAAAAGTCACCATCGCTCTGCTGCTTTAATATCTGCAGAGTTACAAACATCAGCACAGAAACTGTGTGCCGGGAGCTTCATGCCCAAACAGCTCAGTTAGCTGTAATGTGTAGGTGTGCCTGTACCTTTATGCATGTGCGTGCTTTACTGGACATTTCCAAACCAGTTTATACTAAATGTCTGTGAAGGTTCTCAGTCATCCAGGTCATCGTAGTCAAAGGAGCTTGCAAAGAAAAGCGTCTGGACTTCTTTAAGTTGCTTGAAGACGTTTCACCTTCATCCGAGAAGCTTCTTCAGTTCTAAGGTCAAATGGTGGAGAGTCCCAGATATAAACCTAGTGGGAGTTTCCCCCCACGGAGGGACAAAAGGACCCCCTGATGATCCTCTAATTGCCTGAGCCAAGGTGTGAAACTGGGTGTGGGTCCCATCTATATCATCCAGTTTTGAGATCCCTTCCCAGACGCCTTAACGCCCACTCACATCCTGGGCCATCTGACCTCAGGAATTCGCATGATAAGGTGGGGCCAGGTTTCACAATGAACTCACCCGAAACTCTGACTGATTGGGACCCACACCCAGTTTCACACCTTGGCTCAGGCGATTAGAGGATCATCAGGGGGTCCTTTTGTCCCTCTGTGGGGGGAAACTCCCACTAGGTTTAAATCTGGGACTCTCCACCATTTGACCTTAGAACTGAAGAAGCTTCTCGGATGAGAGGTGAAACGTCTTCAAGCAACTTAAAGAAGTCCAGACGCTTTTCTTTGCAAATTTTATACTAAACTTTTATTTTTTTAAATGTTATTTTTTCGTGCAATTTTTGTTACATAAGTACAGATAAGAAATCTGTGAAATTTCCACAATTGGTATATATTCAGTTTATACCAAGCATATTTTTCCTAATTACTAATTACTTGAAAAGATAAATCCTTGATGTGATATTTTCACTGCATTTTATTAAAAATGATTGAGGACACAGAATCGTTTCTTGAATGTACAGAAAAACATTTCTATGCTGTTATAACAGCCCCATCGCCTGCGTGCTTTTATTTATGTCCTGTTCTTGTAGTGAAATGAAATAAAAAGGGTTGGTTATAGCCTCACTGGTAAACACACTACTGAATACTACTGGTGCTTACGGCCTGTCAGAACAACTTCAACTAAAGGTTCACCCACAGGCTTACTCCTAATGTAACAATCATGCTTTCTCCTTACATGTAGTCAGTGCTACTGTTGCTCCACGATTGTTATTTCCTCACCTTTGACACTGCCGGATGGCTCTATAGATACATGTGACGATGCTGGAGTAGCTCTGTGAGTTCATGAGTGTAAACAGCAGAGCTCGTTCTTGTGAGTGATCGATAACTCTTTAAAGCATAACAGCATCACTATGCAACTGAGTGGGGCAAGAGTGGGGTAGTCATGGAGGAAGATGGGTCTGTAGGCGTGTGTTTTGTTAAAGCTGTGTGTGCGTGTGTCTACAGAGACATTAGAGGCTAAAAGTAGGTGATGGACTCATGAAGGGAATACTTGTCTCTAACAGACCTGCTGGGTGAGGCACTGGAGAACAGCTCTGACCTTCCTCTGACCTACGCTGTGGAATGTTCACACCATTCAGTGATGAATGACGTGTGCACAGACGTGTTAACTTGTCAAAGTATGATCATCTATGTCCTTGAACATGCTAGGCAGAGAGACGTCTGCTTATGCGTATGTATGACTGAGCGAGCGCCTCGCTGAATTATAGAGTTTGTTTGCTTTTTAACAGATCAGCAGAAGAGGTGATGCCACAGTCAATGTCACAGCCTTCATGCATAATTGCTCCACTTTGTCATTGCCAAGGGCCGGGCAGAGCCACATCTGATTGCTTCCCCCTTTTCTCCTTCCCTTTGTGTCTTTTCATCTCTTCCCTTCAGTCTGTATTCTCATTAGGCTTATTAACTTATCCTGCAGAGACAGACAGAGCGAGACAGACAAAGAGCGAGCATATTGAGTACACTGGAGTGAAAACGAGTAGTCTGCACACGGTGTCTTTTAAAGGTGCTCTGCAGAAAGAGATACGTCACAGCATAAACCAAGAATAGCAACTTAAATCTAAATTAAGTCATGTATGACCTCATGTCTGCTACAGCAGACCTGGTGTGTGTGTGTGTGTGTGTGTGGTAGAGCGGGCATAAGCGTGCGGGTGCAGCAGTGTTTATTTGCGAGAGCTTACCTGTTGGCACGTGAGTGATGATAGTAAGAAGACACTGAGCCGCAGAAAGCTTACCCCATCGGTGGTGCTGAGAGGTCACTGTTAGCCGCTGACTCACTGTCTGCCGCTGGTTAAAAATGAATAAGAAAAAAAAAGAAAGCGCACTGCAACTTTCTGGCATGATTTGGTAACATTTTATATTTATATATTTCCGCATGAAAGATAGATGCCTTGCTTTCCATTAAGGTGCTGATGTGCTTCATATGAATGTGTCATGTGAAGCTCAGATAACAGGTACAAACAGATGATTTTTTTCACTGTGTATCTGTGGCGGGATGACCCAGCTCTGAAAGGCCGGCAGTGGGTGAAGTCGGAGTGTCTCATAGTTAAATGATGGGCCCCTTTCGGGTACTCAGAGGGCTTTGAAACACTAAGTAATTGGTTTTCCTGGCAGAATGGGGCCACAGCTATGGCTTTGGGCCAGTGTGAGCTCCACTGTAGCTCAGTACTTGTCAGGGACTAAACACAGGGTAGAGGTTCAGTAAGAATTGGAAAATATAAGTCATGTAAATACCTAGATTAAAAAAAATTGTTCACTATTAAGAAAAAGACCTAATATTAATAGTCTAGGATTTGTTGTAAGTTATTACAAAGCATTTACACGTACTAAGCCTTACATATGATCTAAAAGTGTGGATGATGGACTGCCTCGGGTCTCCTGTGTGCCTCAGGGCTGCATTACCACGACACTGTAACATGACGAGTGTGTGTGCACAGTAATGACTGAATGCCAAGAACATGGCTCGGATATGCACACACACAGAAACACATGCACACAGATTTAGCTACTCAGTGTTTGTCCCTAAAAAGTCCCAGTTCAGCAGGCTTCTCTAACATTCACTCTGATAAACACACACACACACGTACTGTACTTACATCCCCAGGTCTCCAAGCTGATAAATTTTCCCATACTTGGGTGTGTGTGTGTGTGTGTGTGTACACATGTTCATTTTTGTATGTTTGTGGGCAGATGCAGTGGAGCTGGCTGCAGCTAAAGGCTGGCTGGCCTCAGGCACAGCAAAAGCTTAATATATAAACTGGCCTACATGCCACGAACTCTACTGGGAGACTGTCAAGGGCTAATTTTTGAGTGGTAAAGATATGGGGAGGGGCACTATAAAGCTTTTTATGAATTGCACTCATCTCTTTTTGCTCTTCTGTTTCTGCATCAGTGCTTTTATAATTCAAAAAAGGACATATAACACAATGCATACATTCTTCTTTCAGTTGCCACAGTGGACAGATCTCTATGTTCGATTTGTGGGTTTTTTGTTGTTGTTTTTTTTTCTTGATGCAACCCTCTGAGGAATTTGTGTCTCCTCCTTGTCCGTGGAAAGTAAATACAATGCCCTAACATGTATTTTTATGCTATGGCTTTAAAAGCTAAACAGAAGATGGATTTCAATGCAAACCACCTGATCTTTGGTGTGTACCATCATGCCATTGTGAACCTGGTTGCGGTGCATTGAAGGGCAAAATGTTTTTAAGCGACACCAAAACAGCTGTCCCTTACCACCTGAGCTACCAGCCGAATAAGTCCCAGCAGAAGGGTCCAGCAGTCATGCAAATATGGTCAGAATGGGCCTTCCAGACAGCAACGCAAACATATTAGGCATGTTGGCGGCCAAATGTTGCAAATAGGAAGCCAGCGTATTTCTACATGTGCCCTCCAAATCCTTGACATGAAGGGGAAATCACCGTCCTCACTGACCTTTGGCACTGACAAAGCTTGGTGTGATTTAACCAAGTATTGTGTAGCGTCATCTTTAAAGGGCTTGTGAAGCTCTGACTTTCAGCCCTTGGTTACTAATGGGTTGTCTGTCAAGATCTCACTTTGAAACATTCTTTCAAAGCGTTTCCAAATTGATGGAGCCTTTTAGTGGAAGGCCTCCGTTTAATCCACAGGGTTGTAGCTAATTTGTGCAAAAAGTTGGGAAACTTAGTTATTTGATGTGCAGCAGTTACACTTTTAGCTTTGGATCCCTTCTCGACTTTCCCTGTATCCCTTTCAATATTAATGCTGTCCTGTAAAGTGGAAAAGGTGAATGTCTTCACATTGAATAGAGAAAGAATGCACATATGTGTGTGCTTTAAAAGTTGTCTCAACTGGGCAGCTGATTTGCCTCCTTAATGACTGTTGGAATGGTGTTTGACTCTCGCTAGGAATATTTGATGAAAGCTGCATTCCTAACTTACCTAAGCGGAAGAGTGAGTGAGAAGTATGTAGACGATCATCATGGGACTGTGTGGGAGTGCAGTTTGTAATATAAAGTGGTCCAAGGCCATTTAGAGCTCCATATAATGTATGTAAGCAGAGGAACTTGAAAATCAATTCCCGAAATATACTGGAAGTCAGAGCAGTCTGACAATAACTGGCCTCACGTGATCCCTGTTTTCTCTCGGCTAGTTGACTTTCCAGAAGCAAAGTTGTGAATCAGCTGAAGGCATCAATAGAATGTTTTGGAAGGAGTGTGAATAATGCATTATTTAGTCTGCTTGACATAAAGGTGTGCCTTATTTTCTCTGCAACATCTCAGATAAAAAAGGTCAAACTTTCAAGGATTTTCTAGTAGGTTTCACAGTCTGAGCTGTATGCATCGGCTCACGGCGTAACACACAATCACAACGACAACTCTTAGCCTGCAATGCAAAGCACTGATCTCATGAATGTGTTTCACCATAGATCAGCAGCCACACAAATACCCACTCCTCAGATTATTTTTTTACAGTTTGTAGAGGGATGATCTCTAGCTCAAGGCTTTTTCTGGTGCAAACGTTTAAGCCGCGTCTCACCCCGTTCCAAATTTTCTGAAAATCCTTGTTTTCCACAGTGGATAGAAATAGGAGACCTCTGGCAATATAAGGGACGAAGCTGTCAGTTCAGCTTGACGCCTGTCAGATGTTCCCTGTTTGGGGCTTGAGGAGGAACAGAAGCTGCTTGACAACAGATTCCCGCTCTTGACCGTAAACTGGTGTCTTTGACTGGAAAAGCAGTTCAATGGATGAATTTAAGTGGCTACACTAAGGTCAATCAAATTATGTGTATATATATATATATATGTTACAAGTTACAAGTATGTCTGTGAAGGTTCTCAGTCATCCAGGTCATTGTAGTCAAAGGAGCTTGCAAAGAAAAGCGTCTGGACTTCTTTAAGTTGCTTGAAGACGTTTCACCTCTCATCCGAGAAGTTACAAGTACCTGGAGATCCCACAGGCAAATGGGAATCATGAAGAGGTCGCTAGAAAAGCTGCAACCACCAAGCACCTGCAGAGGGTCAGGCAAGTCCTGAGGAGTCAGCTGAACGGTAAGAACAAGATCTGGGCTATCAACACCTACGCCCTGCCCGTGATCAGGTACCTGGCTGGGATAATAAGGTGGATAAAGGAGGAGATAGAAGCCACTGACATCAAGACCAGGAAGCTCCTGACCATGCATGGAGGGTTTCACCCCAAGTCCAGCACCCTGAGGCTGTACGCTAAGCGGAAGGAAGGAGGCCGGGGACTGGTGAGTGTCAGCACCACAGTCCAGGATGAGACAACGAACATCCACGAATACATCACGAAGATGGCCCCAACTGACAGCGTGCTCAGTGAATACCTCAGGCAGCAGAAACCCAAGAAAGAGGAGGAAGGCGAGGAACCATCATGGAAGGACAGGCCCCTGCACCGTATGTACCACCGGCAGATAGAGGAGGTGGCTGATATCCAGAAATCCTACCAGTGGCTGGACAAAGCTGGACTGAAAGACAGCACAGAGGCAGTAATCATGGCAGCACAAGAACAAGCTCTGAGCACAAGATCCATAGAGGTTGGGGTCTGTCACACCAGGCAAGATCCCAGGTGCAGGCTGTGTAAAGATGCCCCAGAGACAATCCAGCACATAACAGCAGGGTGCAAGATGCTAGCAGGCAGGGCACACATGGAACGCCATAACCAAGTGGCCGGCATAGTGTACAGGAACATCTGTGCCGAGTATAACCTGGAAGTCCCGAGGTTGAAATGGGAGACGCCCCCAAGGGTGGTGGAAAATGACCGAGCTAAGATCCTGTGGGACTTCCAGATACAGACGGACAAAGTGGTGGTGGCTAACCAACCGGACATAGTGGTGGTAGACAAACAGAAGAAGACGGCCGTAGTGATCGATGTAGCGGTTCCGAATGACAGCAACATCAGGAAGAAGGAACACGAGAAGCTGGAGAAATACCAAGGGCTCAGAGAAGAGCTGGAGAGGATGTGGAGGGTGAAGGTGACGGTGGTCCCCGTGGTAATCGGAGCACTAGGTGCGGTGACTCCCAAGCTAGGCGAGCGGCTCCAGCAGATCCCGGGAATAACATCGGAGATCTCTGTCCAGAAGAGCGCAGTCCTGGGAACAGCTAAGATACTGCAGGACCCTCAAGCTCCCAGGCCTCTGGTAGAGGACCGAGCTTGAAGGATAAACCGCCCGCAGGGGCGTGCTGGGTGTTTTATATATATATATATATATATATACACTTTGGCATTTCCCCAATTGGAGCAAAGTAAAAATAACGGAGCCTTTTAAAAGCTGAGTACCTTTGCAAAACTGACAACACAGTTTCATTAAATGCAGAGTGATGGTATGAATTCAGCTGTTTCAATTACGTTTAATTGAAATGTTCTTTTTTTGCTGCTTAAATTGCTGCTTCAAAAGTCCAAAACAAACACTTCAAAAAATTTTGACATTGCATTACCGTATTCATATAATCAGACGTGGGAGCTTTAAAACACAATGACCACTGAATTTTTGTTTTGTCGCCACACTTTCAGTTTGCCTGTATCTGTCCGTTCCTGCCCCCCTCTCCCCAGTTCTCCGCTCTGTGCCTGGTGGTAATTGAGTCATTTTCTCCTCATTCGAGTACTGTCTCCGGCAGGCAGCTGTATCAAGGTGACCTCCCGCTATTGTTTGGGCCGCTGTGTTTTTGTCTCGCTAGCTCACCAACATAACCACTGCCTTTCAAGCAATGTTACGGGTCAGCTGTGGCAGTGAGACATCATTTCTGACCCTGGATACCTTGCTTCACAGTTGGAAATGTCAGTGAAGAGACAAGGCGGTACGACAATGAATGTAGTGATGTAATACTGCAGTCAAACCTTACCTTTCTTATGTATCCCTCTCCCTCAGAGCACACTGAGGTTTTTCGCTCAGCGTCTCCCTCGTCGAAACAGCCAAAGGGAACGTTAGGATCTATGTGGAGTTGGCGCTCTCCTTTCCTCTCCTTGGAACACAGTTGCTCAGAGGAATAATCTCTGTCTGTTTAAAGCACTAATCCATCTGTCAATTCCTGTCTATTAATTGTACGGTTAGTGTTTTGTAGGGGAAGCTGGACAGGCGGGGTAATTAAATTGATTTCACTGCTACTTAACCTTTCCGTGGCCGCATCTTACTCAACAACAACATTTCAATGACACAACGTCACATTTATCATCACCATCAGCTCGAGTGCACATGACTTGTGATGTTTTTGAAAGTGTAATCTCTTATCCTGTACTGGGTACCCTTCTACTTCACATCCATAAGTTCTTCTCTAACTGCGACATAGTTCAGACAGCGGTGACTGTGTTCCTCTGCCTCAATGTCATGCCGTCCTTTCTGAGGATTAACGATTTCTGAAGACTAAAGAGGAATCTATAGACTGTTGCAGGATTACTGATCATGAGGCGGACAGATCTTTACCCTCAAATCCTTTGAGATGCTCTCAATAGGGGGCCGATCTTTATGTGCAAGTTTGAAAACATACTTTGATACCACGAACACGATACACATGATAATGAAAAACGTTCATGTAAAGGCTGTTTTGGGAATTCTGTTTTTGATAACACATTCATGAAGACTCATGAAAAGAGCAGAAATTAATGTACATGTCTTTGCTTCTCTTGCACAGCATCAACAAAACAAAAGAAAAAATGAAACGGGTGAAATCAACATTGCTTTTGGTTGGCAGCCGTTAGATAATTTGGTATTTCAAACATCTATATTGGCTCAAAATTTTGCAGCATCACAGAAAATTGTTGCACTCCTACTAAACACTTTGATCAGACTGGGCTTCTGTCTGCCCACAGTGTCCAACAGTTTTCTTAACTGCTTGTCCAGATCAGGGCCCCTGGGGACCTATGCAAGCTGCAGTAGGACGAATGGCATGGACATCATTTGTGATGACCCTAACTATAAAAATATTCCATTCATCCATCCACCTTCTTCCGATTATACGAGGCCGGGTTGCGGGGGCAGCAGCCTAAGCAGAGAAACCCAGACCTCCTTTTCCCCAGCCACCTCCTCCAGCTTGTCCAGGGGAACACGAGGCATCCCCAGTCCAGCCGAGCGATATAATTTCTCCAGCATTGGAGACGCTGTCATGCCACGGGGCCTCCTCCCAGTGGGACATGCCCAGAACACATCCTTATCCAATGCCTGAACCACCTCAAATGGCTCCTTTCGATGTGGAAGAGCAGCAGCTCTACTCTGAGCCCTTCAGAGGAAGCTCATTTCTGCTTGTATATGTGATCTTGTACTTTCCTTCACTACCCACAGCTCGTGACCATAGGTGAGGGTAGGGACATAATATAAAAACATCAAATATTCTTATTGCGCAGTGTCAGGTTAGGGAGTAGGTGGTAGAGGTAAGACAAGAGAAACTGACAGATCAATTTTGCTTTGATAAATTGTTTGCGTTCATGTCAACATAGTTATGTTAATATTGTTTTTCTTAAATGTCATTTTACCAAGAACGATTCAAGTTCCAGATAAACACGACAGAGTTTGAATTCAACAAAAATAATAAAAACATGGAATGAAATATACAGTGAAAGAGTTTTCTCAGCAGCCTTTGGGAAACCTCTAAAACTTAGACCTCAGAGGCTTAAGAATCATTTTGTTCTTAAATGTTATTAGCAAAACGAAGCCCCGATCTGCAGTTGGGGCTTATGATCTGATTCAATTAAAGAAATGAAACAATCACCCTTATACTTTAAGCTGTTGGCTACGCGGTAAAGCGGTTTGGATGATGGAGAGACCACACTGCCTCTGGCTAAGATTGTCTCTGACCTGGAAATCCCCCCCTGCCTTCCCTATTTAAAGACAGCATTCAGGTTAGGAGTCACAACAGCTACAGTTAAACCATACAGTAAGGCTGTTTGACGGGAGGATATAGCGCTGTAAAGCCCTACACAGTATGGTTGCTCATGTCCACTTACACATGTGTCACCGACTGTTGGCGAAATACATGATCCCTCACTGGTCAGTCATGTAACCTGCAGTGTTAAAGATGATGTGCTGTGCACCCTAAACATCTGATAGTGCTTAGGATATAGGGAGGGAAAAATAAAGGCGGTGATTCATAACAAGTGCAGTTCTGAACTTACCATTGGATAGTCCGTTATCATCAGAGGAGTGAGGACACGCAAGAAATGTGTTTATTAAATGGTAAATGGCCTGTATTTATATAGCGCTTTACTAGTCCCTAAGGACCCCAAAGCGCTTTACATATCCAGTCATCCACCCATTCACACACACATTCACACACTGGTGATGGCAGCTACATTGTAGCCACAGCCACCCTGGGGCGCACTGACAGAGGCGAGGCTGCCAGACACTGGCGCCACCGGGCCCTCTGACCACCACCAGTAGGCAACAGGTGAAGTGTCTTGCCCAAGGACACAACGACCGAGACTGTCCAAGCCGGGGCTCGAACCGGCAACCTTCCGATTACAAGGCAAACTCCCAACTCTTGAGCCACGATCGCCCCTATTAAGAACAAAAGAGAATAAATGGACTACTGTCGCAGGCTTTCTACAGCTGAGGAAGACTCACAGTTTGAAGGTGTAACTCATGAGCCCTAAGAAAAATAGTCCAGCCTTTCAAATAACCTGCATTGAAGTATTGTAATTCGCATTCGACTTCAGTGAGTGATATGTGATCGCCAGGTGAGCACGAGTAAGCTGGCTCTGACAGAGTGTGAGGGATGCTTTGTAAGTGAAGCTGAGCCACGGGTGGCAGTCAGAGCTGCGTTTACAGGCATTAAGGATGAGAGGCACTTGTCTCGTTCTGTCACTCCCTCATTTCTTTTCCTACCCCCTCTCTCTCTCTCTCGCTCTCTGTCTTTTCTTTTTTTTCGGTCTTGTGACTGATTTGGCTCATTAAGATCGGGAGAAGGAGAATTAATTATTGTCATTAAATGAAGCGTGTTTCTCCCCCTCTTTCAAGCACTCCAGGGTTAGTGAAGTGTGGACAGCAGTGAGGGAATGAGGAAGGAATAGAAAGTAAAAGGATTGGGGGGGGGAGTAGGGAGTAATGGAGACTTATGCAGCAGATGTAAGGAAAAAGAAAAAGGGTTCGAGAAAAGGAAGGAGACGAGGGAGTTTAAGATGGTGAGAAGAGTGGAAAGGGTGGATATGATTGGATGGAGGCCTCGTGGATGAAGAGAAAGGGACAAAATGGAGAGTGACCAGAAAGCACACATGAGAGTCAGGCATCATAAGATGGAAGGCTAAGGCCGCAGGAAAGGAGAGGAGAGGAAAGGGGACAGATACAGAGAGGCGGAGCCTGAGCAGGATTTCATCTTTTTTTCTTTTGGCTGGGCTGCATGCTAATACGCTGGAGCGTATTGTTCAGCTCAGGGAGCTGAAAAAATGTATAATCCAGGTCAGGCAGGGATGGAGAAGGACGGGGAGGGGGGAGGGGAAGAGTGGGAGGAAGGGAAAAGTGCAACAGAAAGACAGAGCAGAAAAAAAAATACAAGAGGAGGTCAGAAAACCCGAACCCACGAATGCAGAGAGGCAACGGGAATATCACGCAGGAGACGCTAGTCACCTCGGTAATTAACGGTGCGGCGGCTGCTGTTTCTGTAATCGCTGAAATAAGCAGGGAAGTGAGACAAAAGCATGAAAGAACAGCAGGCGAAGTTTAGTTTGTGCTCGCTCGCCTGTCACCTGCAAAAATTACATTCAGATTTTTACACGAGAAGCCTCCAGCGGCTGCTGCACTGCCTTTGTGTGTGTGTGTTTGTGTTAAAGCTAATATTATTGACTGCTGAGGAGGAAGCTTGAATGCACAATGCCTGAGGGCAAAGCCTCTCAAGAACATCCCCTGCAATTCAAGTGACCTGCTTTCCCGATGCTGGCTCGTTCCCCATTACCCAGAGTGGCATTTCATTTAGCCTGTGTCATTCATCTTTGCTTTTCCAGATGGGATAGGGACTCTTGTGTTGCTGACACCTCTCCCCTCTGTTTTTTGTTTTTATCTTGGGGATGTTTTCTTTTTAATTTCCCTATCGCTGCCTTCCTCTTTGTCTTGCTTTCCGTTTGTTTGTTCATCAAATGTGGTCTTTCTCTCTCCGTCTATTTTTAAAAATCACGAGCTTCATATATTTAAGCAGTTTTCCATGCATGGAAGCTATTTGCCACACAGAGTAGAAACACACAGCTTAGGGCGCACGTACGCAGCCAAATTCGTTACACCACAGTCGTGCACCTGGGAGGGAATGCTATTTGAGGTGAGGTTCTATTGAGTGCTGCAGTTAGCATGACTCAGCCGACAAATATCCCTGAGCGATAATCTCTGCTGCCCTTAAAGTGTTTGTGCTTCAAGACCAACTAATGCTGACAACCACATACATTCAGATGGAATTTATTAAGTTGACACACTTGCTCTAACAGAGTGTACATCAGCACTAGGCAATGGTGAGAATGTGTTCATATTGAAATAGACGAGAAGATAACAAAATGATTTTATTGGAGAAAATTAGTCGGGAGTTGCCAGGATCAGAACAGCAGTGCCAGCAGTTGAAAGTTGGGGTCTGCTGTTATGTGTAAGGTACAGGTGTGCGCAGCGATAGCGATTTGTCTCTATTCTTATGTTATTTGGCTCTATTCAAGGAAGGGTTGGGAAGCGCATCTGTAACCGGAAGGTCGCCGGTTCGATCCCCGGGCTCTCTGTCCTGGTCGTTGTGTCCTTGGGCAAGACACTTTACCCTACTGCCTACTGGTGTTGGCCAGAGGGACCAATGGCGCGATATGGCAGCCTCGCTTCTGTCAATCTGCCCCAGGGCAGCTGTGGCTACAACCGTAGCTGCCTTCACCAGTGTGTGAATGCGAGAGTGAAGGAATAGTGGCATTGTAAAGCGCTTTGGGTGCCTTGAAAAGCGCTGTATAAATCCAATCTGTTATTATAAAAGCAAGATTTAGATTTTGCACACTAACAAACTGAATACAAGCATTCTAGGATACACCAGAGCTGGATAAAACCAGACAGACAGACGGTATTAACGAACGTGGTATTGCCTAGTTCTTCTATCTCCACCACTGAAAATCTTAAAAACTGGAAAGATTGCCTTGAGATTTTGTGCAGATGTTTATGGCCGCTTTAATGATGAGCTGTAATACTGTTGCTGATCATCTTCATGTACAGCTATTATCAGTTCAGGATTTTAATTTATCTGCTGCTTTCCAGAAAGCTGTTGTGGTTGCAGGTTGGGCTCAGGGCTAATTAGCCATTGTTGCCATGCTAACACTAAAGAGAGTTGAGAGACTGTCCTCCCCCAGAAAGCAGCTTAATACATTGTTTTGTGCAAGCTGTAATTATGATGTGTTTGTTTTAATGTTAAACAACCCTTCAAAAACTGTCTAAGTGCTGCATGTAAATACATGTAAATGAACTACATGAACCTTTAAAATTAAACTTCTTCTGTTCAGCGGATGCAATTAAACTCAAACTCAAACCTTTTTCTGACCCTAATCAAGATGTTTTTGTGCCTGATGGAAAGAAAACAGCGAATGCGGTTCAGGTGTCCCGTATGAGGTCAGGTGTGTGTGTGCGTCACAGTCTCCACCCTACCTTTTGTTTCAGGAACAATTACAGGGGGTGTTATCACGACTGACGTCGGTTTAGTTCATGGAGGTCGTTGTAACATTGTAAAACTGGTCATACTAATTATTTTGTTTTACCTAAGAGAAGTACTTACACTCACCAGATGTTTCGTTAGGTATACCTATCTGTTCAACTCGTTAAATCTCATATCTAATGAGCCAATCACATTTCACCAACTCAGTGAATTTAGGCATGTAGATGTGGTCAGGTTGGCCTATTGAAGTTTAAACCAAGCATCAAAATGGGGAACAAAGGTGATTTAAGTAACTTTAAATATAGTACGGTTGTTGGTGCCAGACAGTTTGGTATTTCAGACACTGCAGGTCTGCTGGGATTCTCCCACCAAGCCGTCTCACCAGTGAATGGCCTGAAACAGAGAAAATGTCCTGCGCGCGTCAGTTCTCTGGGTGAAAATACCTTGTTGATGCCAGAGGTCAGAGGAGAAGGGCCAGACTGCTATGAGCTGCAAACAATAGTAACTCAGATAACCACACTTTACAACGAAAGCATGCAGAAGAGCAGGTGGTGATGGTGTAATGGTGTGGGAGATCTTTTCTTGCCACACTGTTGGCCCCTTTGCAGCAGTGGAGCATCATTTCATTCCCTTTATGATCACAGTGTACCCATCTTCTGATGGCTGCTTCTAGCAGGATAACACGTCATGTCTCGAAGCTCAGATCCTCTCAAACTGGTTTCTTTAACGTGGCGATCAGTTCGCTGTACTCAGACGGCCTCCACAGTCACCAGAGCAGCTTTGGGATGTAGCGAAGCAGGAGATTGACATCATGGATGTGATGCTGTCATGTCAATAACATCTCTAAGGAATGTTTCCAGCAGCTCGATGAATCTATGCTGCAAATAATTAAGACAGTTCTGAAGGCAAAACCCAGTGCTAGCAAAGATGTAGCCGCTGAGTGTATAAACACAAGCAGAAATACCAGGATAGATCGATGGATATCAATGGAAAGAGCAAAACGAGGGGGAAATACTGATTTCTGGAACATTTCGTCATTTGCTGTGATGACATTAATAGGTTTCTTTACTGTATTTTTATGATCTGAAAGTACAGGATGTAATAGTACTTTTAACCTCCAACCAATGGCACAAGTTTTAGTAGAAGGCACAAACCCAAAAGCAGTTTCACCGACTAAAGAAACCTTTGACCATGGATCACTCAGGCAGGTCTTGCCCAGGGGTCTGTACGGGCAGCTGCTACAAAGTTTGAAAGAGAGCTTCCTCTTTTTAAGATCTGACATATAATTTGGCCTGAGTGGGGTACATGAATACACCAGCAGTTAGACTAAAACTGCTTTATCTACTGTATGCCTGAGGCAGTCCATCATTGTCTACTGCAGAAGACATATCATTTTATACACCATTACACAGCAATAAATGGTAAACCATTATTTTCTGGCAACAGCAATCCAGTTGAATTTTATATTTTGTGTACTCATCTGAGATATTATCCTGCAACACTGAAGCCGAGTGCACCATCTCACATTTGTAGTCGTCTCAGCCATTATTCTGCAGTCAATGCCGCTAAAGAGCTAAGTTTTCAGGCAAAACTTACTTCACACTTCAAACCTTGAGTCAGCAATGAGCAGGGAAAGTCAATATTTATTTCTCACCTTCAGACTCTCCGTCTCCCATATCTGTCTCTTAGTTCATTCATCTCTTTAGTTATGTAAATAAAAGAAGAAGAAAACAAGACAGCGGTTTCACTGTGTGCCGTCGCCTTTTCATAATATAACACTGCGGTTGTGCAGACAGTCACCACAGGTGTCTCTGGAACCAGTGCAATCTAGAGATAGAGATGTAACCACACAAAGCGGAAAGGGAGAGACGGGAAGAGATGGGGAAACAAAATTGAGTAGAGCAACCAGAGGGAAAAAATAATGACACCAAGCCGAAGAGGGAGGGGGTGAAAACAAACAACGAGAGCAAAGATCAAGAGAGAAGAAAGATGGCAGCGAGCTAGAGAGAAGAGTTCGTGCTTTAGCGGCTCTGGGGCTTTGTTTGCTACGTAGATGCTCATATATGCCAAAGGTGCGCTCAAAGTCATGCTAATAGGTGCAGCGTATGCGAAGATGAAACAGCGGGAGAACAAACACTCGTAGCTTTAGCACGCCTTGTGCCAACATCTGTGAGAGAGCTGGGACTTTGGTATGAATGCAAATTATCGCTGCTGTCCTCTTCTGCAGTCTCCCTGTGCAGAAATAGAGTGGGATAGTCTGAAGTGTCTCAATATTCTGTGAAAATAGCATGCATTATACCTACCAGAGAAGGACACACACTTACACGCTTTACACCATCTGCACCCAGAAACAAGCTTCATGTGCTACACACGAGCTCACAAACCGTCCTCCACGTACACAAGAGCTCATAAAATTACTGTTTCCACACACACACACACATGTGCGCACACTCCAGGGTGGAACTTAATGGAGTGTGATTTGGTCTGAAGTCTCGGCGTTGGGTCCCTCATCTGCATGCAGGCGGTATTCGCCAACGTTCCACGACCCATGATAATAATAATAAATCCAGACTGAGGAATTGGCACACCTAATCTGACAGGCCTTTATGGATCGTCTCATTCATGTCGGACCGGCGTCACACTGTATTATGGTTCTGTAACTCTTTCATATACCCTGCACATCACCAATTGTTGAAAACTAAAGATTAATGATTTGAGGGAACATTATTTCGGAAAATTGTATAAATCATCTTTGACACATAGAGATCACATAGTGAGATTGGGGGCAGTGGGGAAAAGAGTCGATAGCGAACAAAATGAAACACCGGCAACGCACAAAGCCAAAGATTTGATGCGAGCGCTCGCATTATTGGATCAAACCAAATCTTTAGAGAGGCTGGTGTTTTGTTTGACTTCACATAATAAGTGGAATAATTTGCTCTTTGATGAAAGTCTGTCTGGACCGAACGCGCTGAATTAAAAAAAATCTCTTAATAGAAAAGGCACTCTTCAAAGTTAATGATCTCCCCGATACCACATCTGCATGAAAGCTACACAATAGTGCAAATGATAGTGTGTGTATTAGGCTTATATATTTATAACCTGGTCTGGACTTGAGTCTCTTGTTTTTCTGCCATCCTGTTGGAGATTTGCTGCTGTACGTGGGGTCATTGTCCTCGAGGTTTAGCTGTCAGATGTCATATTTGACTCTGGAATAATTTGGTATGAAGAAGAATTCATGGCCGAATTAATGAGTACAAGGTGCCCAAGTGGCTGTAAAATGGACCAAAATGATCACCGCTCCAACACTGAGCTTGAGGTGCTTCAGCCTTTAGCCTGCATTTACACCTTGTTCATGACAGTCATATGACCCCCCTATGTGCAAGCACTTTGGCGACAGTGGGAAGGAAGAAAGGACAATTCCTGGGAAGATTTGCAGCTGTCTCTCACCATAATAATAATAATAATGGATTGGATTTATATAGTGCTTTTCAAGGCTTTACAATGCCATTATTCATTCACTCTCGCATTCACACACTGGTGGAGGGCAGCTGTGGCTACGACTGGCCGGTTACATGGCGAGGCTGCCATATCGCACCATCGGCCCCTCTGGCCAACACCAGTAGGTGGTAGGTGAAGTGTCTTGCCCAAGGACACAACGACGAGGACAGAGAGCCCGGGATCGAACCGGCGACCTTCCGGTTACAGATACGCTTCCCAACCCTTGCTACCTAACCTCGTAATTGAAATGGAAGTAGTAAAGCATGTACAGTACGCCTTTTGTGTTGTGGTTTGGTTTTTCTTAAATGCATGTATGTCATGCTATGTCATTTATCTGAGATTCTATTGACATAATTTTAAGAAATAGATGAAAAAAAGATGGAAAACGATGTGCATTCAAAGTGCATTTTTAGGCCTGCTTCATACGTTTCATTACTGTTATTATTTTGCAGACATATTCAGCATTAACATTTGGGGATCCATAAGCCATTAATTTTCATGATGTCATTAAAAAAAAGAATCGAGTTCAACTGGCATCCTGTTTTTCTCTAACCGCTGTTGCTGTTGCATATTAGCGATGCATAAACATAATTTCTTAGAGACAGTTGCTGCAAACACCCTCTCCCCAGCTTTCACTTATACAACGCACGAGCCAAATGCTGTGAGATTTAATGTCACACCTGGGTGCTGTGTTAGATAATAGTGTGTGCGGGTAATGAGATATGAAACATCTTTCTATATGTACGCCTTGTCGCAGTTAACGCTCAGTGTACTTTTTTTTTCTGGCCATTGACTCGGTATATTCATGCCAGTTACAGTGGAAAATACACTGTAACGTAGAAATTGAGTTTCTGTGCTTAATCTATCATCGTTTTCATCATCGGCTTCATCGTTATCTGCAGTCCCTCCTCTTTAAAGTTGCCGACCCGCAGGACAAGCTTCGACCTTGGAGCGACAGCCGCGGCTGTCTTCGATGTCTCCGGGTCTGGTTGGTAACAAAGTCCCTCTCCGACAGATCCACGGCTTAATGAACTTCACACAGATGCTAAAGGGACGAAGAGCCTCCCAGTAGCCCCTCTCCAATCTCCGCCTCATCTCCCAGTCCTCCCTGTTCGAGCCGTCTTCTAGCATTTCTCTCCCTCTGTCTTTGTCTCATTCTCGACTGGAGCTGGTTGTCATTTTGATTATAAATTACTTCCATTACCCGTTTCCCTCCTTTCCCTTTGCACAACTTTTCCCAAGAACCGTCTTCTTTCTTCTTGTCAGTTTTCAGGACAGTTTTCTACACATATCCATGTGTGCGCCGTCACGGCACGCATGCTGTAATGAAGACTTTCCCCGCCCCATCTTTGTATTCTGAAGAGAAAAGGTAAATATTAAAAGGCTTTTGTAGTGCCGCAAGTCTGCGAAGAACAAAGTCATTTATCTTCTAACATCGTCCCTCTCTCCACCAGCAGCCAAAACATGGAGCGAGCGAGCGTTTCCATTCGCCTCGCCTCGTCTCCCCCCGCAGCAAAAATAGCTCAACTTCTCCTATCTCCCGTGAAGAGGGAGGGCTATAAAAACGTTTGTTGTTGGAATTTTTCCCACACACTAAAGCACAAAATGGATTCATCTCCTTTTAGCACAGGGGAGCGGGGGGAAAAACAAAAAAGCAAATAAACAAACAGACACAGAAGAGTAGGCCAACCAAAAAGAAAGGAGGAGAAAAAAGGAAAGAAAAAACAGGAGCATGACAAATGGTTCTTCTGAAAGCTGCATAATTCTCCCGTTCCTCTTTGCCTGGGAGCATTAGAGCTATTATGTCACTCAAATAAAACATCTTCCAGCGCCTTGACCCTTGTTCGTAATGGACTCGATATGCCGACGGTGATATAAATAATGGGGAGACGGCTATGGGCTCAAGAAGTCTATAAGAAGAGGTGTGAGTACATTACCTCTGCGTGTGCGTTTTTTTCCCAGCTGCCATACGTGATAATCATTCGCCCATTTTTCAAAGGGAAAACGTGCATCTTTAAAGTCAGCACATTTGCCTCGAGGTCTAATTTGTGATTCAGTCCAGCCGAATGACTCAGAAAACAAAACCCATGTTGGCATTTTCAAAGAAACCCTCACAGTGTTCTGACGTTTTCTCAGGCCGCTTCGATTGTATTTACTGACCCTTGATGGCCACTCATCACACACCGGGCAAAACGTACCTCTGCAAAACCAATGTGACACAGCGGGTCCCACGCTGTGCTAATTAATATCCTCCTGCTCTCGTGCTGTTTTGGATACGCTGCAGAGCGCACTAGCTGAGAAAGAGTGCCAGAGACATGAAGTGTTGGTTTATTGAAAAAGGGATTCCAAGTCTCTTTGCTGTCAACAGGGGTTGGAGCCCGTGTTTCTCCTCTTATCTCGCCTCCTCTGTCTCTAGTGCTCTATTTGCATTCGGGTGTGCGACTTTTGTGCACAATGCGTGCGAGTACACAGGCGTGTCTCCCTGCATCTCCTTCCATGTGTACATATCCCTATGTGCAGGCACAGATGGACCTGGGATTCACCATCCATTCCTTTCCAGGGTGTTTGCATGGTGCCTGCCCACCACAGATGGTCTTAATCATCGGCCATTTTGAGCGTGACGTGGCACTGAGAGCGTGGGTACGCGGGAAATCGGAGAGCGAGCGGATGGACAGAAGTCGTGGCAAGAGTTATATAGAGGACAAAATGGCACATGGCACAACTGAAGAAGTGTCAGTTACTCTGTTACTTTTTTTGATAGATTAGACAGGATGTGATGGGATGAGACTGTTTACACAATTGACCAGTGATGCTTAGTAGTTGGCTGGCCTTCAAAGAGAAGATGAGACCTCTTCTCTTGAGGCACAAAGTCTGCCAGCTTGCAGCTCTTAAGACCACACTAGCTGCCAGGAAAAGCCATCGTTTGTCCTGAGGTGGCAAATTAAAGGAAAACACGAACCCTTGATATCCATGGTGAGATGATCGGGCAGCTCTGTGAGCGCCGTTTGGGTTCACTTGCTCTCTTAAAGTAAAGGTTTGCTGCGTATCCTCACCGTGCTGTACTGAGCGATCAGCAGTCATAGGATCTCAGCACCATTAAGCACCTTTGGGAAATATTGGACTGACGCATTAGGCAGTGCTCTCCAGTTATTCACAATACCCTGTATAAGAAGAATCCTATCCCTCAAATTAAGTTATACGGTGATCTGGGATTCTTTTTTATGAAACAGTTGCAGTCTCATGTCAATGTCAGTGTAGTGAGAATGACTTGAAAAGGGGACAGACAGAGATTACTTTCAAAGGAATGAAATCACTTGGCTTCAGAGATGGTTGGTCGGCGTCTTTATTACAGAGTGAACTATTTAAAGAGCTTTTTTTAAAAGACATTCATAGGTCCTGTAGGATAATGCTATTAGATACAATGTACCGCTATAGTAGTGGATGTGGTCTAATGTTACTACCATTACTACTCTTGGATTTTATGATGTCATTTAAAGGGGATATCGTATATATGCTGGTAAGTGGGGCCAATAAAAGGGAAGCTGGTGTAAAGGGGCGTGGCCTTAAAGGGAAAGGCGTTAAAACGGTTTATTTCGTATCGAGGGCCGTCCCCACGGAGCAGCATAAGATAAGCGAGGATAATTTTGAAGTGTAAAACATGCACAGCTGCTCTAGCAAAGTAGCTGCATATGAATAAGAGATGCACTTTAATGATACGGGAACTTTTCCACTTTAAAACTGGAATTTTGTGTTTTTACCGCCATCTAGTCCAAAATTTGAGAACGCTTTTAAAAATAAATATCATTGTTTATGACTCATGTTGGAAGAGTCGTGCACAACATTTGTACAGTTGCACAACAGCGTGATTTAGGTCCAGGTTATGGTAAATGCTCAGTAGCGCACAGTGCGAAAACATTATCGCCAACACTGTGGAGCTGACCAAGGTGCTGAAATTTCAGACGCAGTTCTCTGCAACATAGTTGGACTTTAACCCTTTAAAGCCGGTCGGAGCAGCACGCTCCGTTTTGCGTAACTATTTTTAAATCTCGGTAGCACTGCAACCACGTGAGCTAGCGCAATAATTTTTTTTGCATATGAAACCAGAGGAGTTGTACTTACATCTTATGCCATCAGCTTGTCCTCGGTCACAGTTTCCTTCCACATATAGCTTTGCAAAAACTGCATAAAAAGCGCTTGCAGCAATAAAAACATAATATTCCAGAAACACGCTTTGCCGATCCGATCAGTTGTTCATAACACTTCCTACGTCCATCAGCACGAACTATTGCATGTCCGCCATGACCTGCCCGAAACCGGAAGTGACGTCATTTTCGCGGAAATGTAGTTTTTTTACCATCAGGGCCTCATGAGCCTATACTGGTGTTTTTAAAAGTTCTGTTTGACTTTATGACTTTCTGTGTCGTTTCTGGGATGCTTAGGACTCATATTGCACTGCTGGAAATAGTTTATTTTGATGCATATCCTACTTTTTTGCAAATTTGCATTATAATATTTATTTTCGTTTTTCCTGCAGTATATAAAAATTGGTGTATTTCAAAAATAAAACTATGAAGACACTCAAAATAAATTTCCTGTGGTGGGAAACTATTTTGTGCAACTTTTTTGTATTTACAGTTTTGAGGGATAAGCCTCTTAAATTTCTCTAACTAGAAATATATGTTAAAAAAACAAAAATGATTTTCAATTTTTTTGTAGTTTATTGCCGTTTTTTGCAATTTATGTAATTACTATACACTTAATGCAGCCATATTATTAAAATTTAGGCTGTAATGGTTGTATTGATGTATATCAACTTGAAATGCTCCCAAAAATGGCTCCACAGCATGTAAACATATAATATAAGCTCTGGCGGACTTGGTTCTATGGTAGGTCTTAAAGGGTTAATGCTGGACATTAAACATCCCACAAAAGCGATGAGGGTGGTGGTTGTTTAAACTGTCGGTGAAAAACAAGATCCAGGATTTTATGGATGCTTGAAAACTGTTGTTCAGTTTCACGGAACAATTGGAATTGTGCGTATGACACATTTTGGTAGCGACTTCAACACGTCCAAGAAAAGTAACAAGTTTGCTACATAATATGCGTTTTCCCTCTAGAAAATGTAATGACAGCGTGTTAAATCCTCGTGCTCTATTTTAATCCATCTGTTATATTTTCCGAAGCCCCGTCAGAGTCGGCGTGAGTGAATCTAACGCTAGAAAAATTTGCTGTCAGGAAAAAAGTGCAGAAAAGGAAGCTGTCGGAGTCACCTGGCATCATTTTACAGAGCAAATGGTCGCGCTGAAAATGTCAAACAGGTGCCAAAAGCAAACTCTTTTCGTTTGTAGATTCAACGCATCTCAATTTTTGCAGATTAATAAAACATGCACTGCTGTTGCCCTTTTGCCCTGAAATCCCCTCACAGCTTTCCTAAACAATAACCCTTACAATTTTACTCGGCATTCTTCCAATCCACCTTTTTTTTTCTTGCAAACCCTGCACTTAATTTTAACTGTCTTTTCTGTCCGCTCGCATTCAGCAGTATTCTACTATATGGAGCAAGAGAGGGACATAGACCGTGGGTCTTAAATTATCCCTGCTCTACATTGGCTCTGAAGCCTCCGAAGCAATGTGGGTGGACTGATTTTATGAGTGCAATGATGGTTTGACGTGGCGTAATCCTCTTTCGCTGATCTCCTCTCGTCCATCTGCTCCATCTTCATCCCTCTTTTCTCTCCTCCCTCAACATTTCATCTCTGCGTTCAGATGCACACGCATGTAGATACTCTAACATAAGCGTGTGCGTACACATGCACACATACCCTGCATATGCACAGCATTCAGCACATTACATTTGGATGTTTTCTGCCGTCCCGGGGCAGCTCTGCGAAGTAATCGTAGGTCAGCAGAGCAAATTTCCATCCGTCTCATACTCCATTGGCACCCTTGTGTTTTCTGATGTTTCTGCTCCATCACTGTCACTCCTGTGAAATTGGCAAAATAAAACTAAGTGTTTCTATCTGATGAGTCTCTGCACTCTGCCTCTATTTTTTTGTCCAGAGATTGTATCACTTTTTACCTTTTTTTTTTAGATAATCCTATCCACTGCTAAACAACACAAACAGTCTCAGAAGAAGCCACTTGCACTGGCAACATGTAATTTGCCTGACAAGTAGAACACTTGGTTTTCTGGTATATTTCTGGTGGCGTGGCAGGGACTTTCTTCCTAAAAGACAGCCAAGAAAACCTGCTTAAAACAGTCTCAGAGCTCCTTGTTGTAATTTGATGTGTTTAAAAGAGACAAATATAAACCGAGGGCAGCATTTCCATAATGCAAGGCTTATCATTTTAACAGAAATTACATTTTAAGAATGACACGTTCTTTTAAGTTTTCATTGGCTATCACTCGAGAGATTGCTTTTTCGTGTACGCACAGATATGTACATTCATGAAAGTTAATATTTCATGCGTCACTTCTGCTACTTGATTTCTTCTGACTTGGCTGGGAGTCTGCATTTGGTGGCAGGGAATACTCTGATTCCTTTTTTTCACATGCACGAGTTTGCATTGAAATTCTGAATTTCACACACTACCTCCACTTACTCACCTTTGATGATTCCTTTGGCAATTTTCCCCATTGTCTCTCACCTCCCCCCTTAATCTTTTTTCCTTTCTCATAGCTTTTATCTTCCCTCAGTTTCTCTTTATCTTTCTTTCTCTTAGCCTCCCTTCTCATCATTCTTACCCCCACCCACCTCATCTTCTCCTCTCCTTTTCCCTCACTCTCTCCTTGCCATAGCAGTGGGTGTACTAAGCAGGGATTAGGCGTGATTGAAGTGCTGACGTGAGAGTTCTTCCGCCGGGGCCTCTTATCCTCTGCAGTTCCCCAGAGAGACCTCTCATTGCTAGGCTTCAGTAGCAGGTTGGGTTTGGCCTCTCCAAGGACTCCCCATGGAAATAGCCTCTCTTCATGCCTCTGTGCTTTATCCCCAGAAGCCTTAGTGCCTTTTCCTGATAGATGTGTGGCTTGGCCCTGATAGAGCTCTCTGCCTGCCCGACTCGAGCTTCTAATTTATTTATTTATTTCTCTCTCTTTATTAATTTTTTTAAAGAGAGAGGCCATCCCTGCCACTGTATATCAAAGCCTGGACTCCTACTCGGAAGACTTGTCTTCCTGTCCTTCCCCGTCCTTTTTTCCCCTGTGCCTGCTTTGCTTCACGGTTTAGATGGAGCCACATGAGTGACAGTTGCTGAACTTACTCAAAAGACCCACTAGTTGAGTTTTCACGGAGGTGCCCAGCTTACCCAGCTCATCGTACCATTTCAAGATCAAGCTCGAGAGGTCAGAGTGTTTTGCTTTAATGTGGCATATGCCCACAACACTGTGTGATAGTAGCAGAAGTAAATTCATAATGTGGAGCAAGCAGATGCCAGAGAGTCGCGGTTGGGTGAGAGGTTGTGCGGTTGCTGGGGTGGGTGTTACGCCAGTCACTTCCCACGACCTAAATCTTCATTACATTCTCATTCGTCTTCCATCTGCTGCTGTGCTGATGGTGATTAACACATAAAAGAGTGTGAGATGTGTGATATGGCATACACTCAGCATATTGTGTGTGCTTTACCCCCCCACCCCCCAAACCTGACTTGGATTCTGCAAGAGCGCTAGCCTTTGAAGTTGAGCTGTAGAGAAGAAGAGAGGGGAGCGGGCGGAAAAAAGACTCCTATATTCAGAATGTAGCGTTGCCCTCAGGGGCAGACGGGAATATTCATGGCGCCACTTGTTTCAAGTTTGTTGATTTAGCCAGTATTTGATTTCCCCTCTTTGCTTTTTCTTTTCTTGGCAGTGTTTTTACACTGCTTGTGTTTGCTCAAGAAAACGCTGTGATTACCTCTTTAGCCCAGAGTAAGACCCTCATCATCATTTTTCGCATAGCAATCTGTGGCAATTGCAAAGCTCCGCTTTTGACCTTTTACGCCATCAGCTCGTGTCCTGTTGGGCCACCGCGTTTAGAGGCGATGGTTACTGTGCTTTTTGAAATCACGGTGAGCTAGTCACAGTATTACTTTTGACTCTTTGCTGTGATTGACGAGAAGGAAAGGCAGAGCCTAATGTGAGCACGAGCATACGTTAACTGAAATGCTTTGCAGCCAGGCAACTCAAGTTTGAGATGATGGATTTATCCCAGCAGCAACACTCCCCACAAATATGCTACATATAAACCTGTGGAGTGATTAGTTAAATATTCCCCCTGAGCTTGCAGGTGAATCCAATATAACAGCTAAATAATGGGCTAATTTCAGCCTGGTGTTAATCTATTATATGTTCACTGTTTGGCTTTTGGGGCTTCGGGGTAAGGCTGAGAATCTTTTTTTCTGGCATCCAGGTTTAAGCTTAAAGAGGCTGCTAATGACATCTCAGCACACTGACTTGGACACGGTGTGTCTTTTGTCCTGTCTTCCTCCCCTCAACACCAACCAATCACAGCAGATGGCCCCGCCCCTCCCTGAGCCTGGTTCTGCTGGAGGTTTCTTCCTGTTAAAAGGGAGTTTTTCCTTCCCACTGTCGCCAAATGTTTACTCAAAGGAGGTCATTTGATTGTTGGGGGTTTTTCAGTCTTATCGTAGGGTCTCACTGAATTGAACTGAACTGAATAACCTATGCCCATCCAACACCGTGCACGCACTCCCTGTAGCAGGAAATTGAGGCTCCTCTCCTCGCTGCTGTGGACTGTCTTGGCACATTAAGAGTGTGCAAGAAATCCTGCTCTTTTTGCAGAAACACCTTGGAAAAGAAACACAGCAAAAGAACTGTCAAACAGCTCACTGTTCTCTCCCGATGTTCTTTCAGAAATAAAACTTTAAAGGAAAGAATCACTGTTTTTTTCTCCTTTTTTTTCTCAATACTGCTGAGAGGAAAAAAGGCTGCTCACAGGCAGCGTTTCTCCAGCTTCTCCATTGTGGTTGGGGGTCAATTGTATCTCCACAAATGAGTAGGTGAGCTGCAGTGACACTGCAGGAATGCATCTGTCTCTGAGAGTTATTTATTGGTTGCTTTGCTGCTCCCTGAGTCAACGAAGACTCAAAGGACAATTTGGACTTGTTTGTGAAGAAGGAAAAAAAGGACTGGTTGAGCACTATGTTTGAAAATAGGTGCCCACATGCACACGTGTAAAAACTGCGTGGAAACGTCGATGCTACACAGATCCATAGGGATGGATTGACTATGCGTCCAGCATGATGTGACTGCTGGATGAACCTTCACTCCATACTAAAGCGGGCATCAGCTAAATGCCACATCATAGACCGGAACCACACTAATCGCTGCATTGTGTAGCTGTGTGGCCGACTTCTAAACGCCCTTTCCCTTCTCCTTTTCACTCTCCTTGCTGTTGATTCTCAGGGCAGCCGGGAACGTATGGCACTTATTACAAGTTAATGGATCATAAATTGAAACTGAAAGTTCTATAAAAGAGCTCCAATTCTATGCGCATGTACTCGCAAACACACACACACACACTGCTAACGCTGAGACTTCTTCCAAAGAATCCGACCTCAGTCTTACTCATTTGTTATGCCCAGCCGATGCCTGGTTTGAGGTCATCGTTTATGAATTACCAGCCTAAATTTACAGTCTAATAGCTTTTGGAGCATTTATGCGGTGCTCTGCCCTTCATGTCCTCTACAGGGAAGTGCTAAAATAGGCGTCAACCTCTGGAGATTTTACTTAATGGACTGTTTCAGTTACTCCTTGCTGGTGATGTCATCTGGTTGTGGTCTGTGAGCATGTCGCGGTTGATATGTGTTTATGGATGCACACGGAGTGGCACAGTGCGGCAGCGGTCCCGATTTGCGGCCGGCGCCGTCGCGAGGATTTGATTTGAGTCCGGTGAAATGGGAAAAAGGGTTTAATGTTGAGGTTTGATGTGGATGACTATATCAGCTAATGGTGAATGACTGAGTTCATTGATCTTTACCTCTCAGCCATGAAAGATTGATGGGCGAGTGTGTGATGTGGACACCCAACTTTTTGAGTGTGATAATTCGAGAACGAGGCAATGTAGGATTTTCAAATTGATACCATACCTGCACCTACTAAACATCCATTAAAAATCTCTGACCTTGACCTCAGAAGCTACATCAGGTCATTTACTAGTTGGAAGGTTGGGGTTTGATCCCTGTTCAAGCTACAGTCTTCATGCCAAATATCTTTGGGCAAGACACCCCAAGTTACTCTCTGGTGCATTCGTCAGAGTGTGTGTGAATATATATAATATATATTAAATAAAAAAATAGCTAATAGATAGGAAAAAGTGATTGCATGAATGGGTGTAAATGGGTGAATGAGGCAAAGATGTATAAAGCCGTTTGAGTGCTCAGTTAGAGCTGAAAATATAGACCATAGGTGTCAAAATTTGGCCCGCGGGCCAAATTTGGCCCGCAGCCTAATTACATTTGGCCCGCGAAGCCATACCAAATTACTATCAGAGCTGGCCTACTGGTATTATACAGCTAATATATATTGTTTAGTATTAAGCTTTGCTTGTTTCATATTCAGTTTTCCAGCAAAACTTGTTTGAGTCCATAAGAAAAGATTCATTCTTATATCTGGAGGAAGATTTTTTTTCAATAAATATTAATGTTAGCCTGCGACTTTGTTCCAGTTTTGAATTTTGGCCCACTGTGTATTTGAGTTTGACACCCCTGATATAGATGAACCAGTCCATTTAGTGGAAACCAGTCCATTTGTGCTGTTGGACTGTCGTTGTTGTCGGTGGAGAAGTCGCACACCTCCACAAACATATCCACAGCCAGACGTTACTTTTGTTTGAAAATGTTCAGATATTTAAAATATGCAAATATATTTTCACATTGTTTATCTCCGTGCAGTTCAAGAGGAAGTTCACGCTGAAGCAGCTAGCCCATTCGTAGCTCCGATTGAAAGGCCACAATTCCCTGGATCATCAGCTACGTCACATTAAATGTGTCTCTGTAAATAATTGCAAATCACCAGCGGTCATCATGATGGTTCAGTGGTGTGTGGTGTTTACAACATGTCCGATTAGATGGGTTCTTTTGGTTCCTCCAGCTGTGTCATTAGATACGTGATTTGAAAGCTGCTTTCATCTTCAGTGACATCCAGTGAGGCACGTAAGGGTTCCCTATGATTCGCTCAAGTATATAACCGAAGTATAGCTGAAGGAGTAACAAACTGATGACCGAGCAAGTGGACAAATGAGTGGACGCACTGAGACGAGTACTGTGGTTTTGACTGAGATACATGTGCTGGTGAAGCATAGCCACCGAACAAACTGCTGAAAGAATCTGAACGAATATTTTACATCAACAGAAACATTGAAATAAATCAACCGTGTCCAAAATATTTTGGTCTTCACTACTCCTCTTCTCCCCAGTGCTCATTAATGTTTCAGATATGGCACATGGATGTTCAGCGTTCGACAAAGTACATAAGAACACGCAAGATGCGCAAATGTCCAATAAACATGAACCACGAGGACTCGTGTTCGTCTAATGGCGATTTCATGAGCTCATTGGAATACTTTAAATTCCCCCAATGAGATTAAGAAACCAAAAAAAGCATTGCACCCCTCCTGCTCCTTTTTTTGTTTTATTTTACCCTCCTCCTTGGCCGGCATCCTCAGCGTAAATTAGCTTCTTGACACGAGCTCTCTCACATAACTCCACAGACATTTAAATAAATTGTCATAGCCATCACCATCATCATCATTCCCATCGCTACCCACTCACCCAAATAATGGAAGTGTGTAAAATGTGTGTGTGTGTGTGCACGTGGATGTCTTTATTTGTTCTATTTTCTCTCACGACATGGCCATTGTGGTACAATAGTCAATTAACAATCTGTGAAGTGGAGGAAGCAGTAGCATAATAAAGCTAGAAACCACTTAGGTGGATACGACACTAAAGCTAGCTCATATTCTTTCTGGACTATCAATTCAGTGAGCGTGCATCACTCTTAGCTCCCTAAGTACCACCTCACATACGCGCACCATTGTACTAAACCCAGCTGTACTCAAGCCTCTCATCCATCTGGGTTAGCCTGTGATCGAGGAAAACAGTCATACTCACCACCAGCTCTAACTGGTCAAACACAGATGCGCGCTCGTGACAATTCCAGAAATAGACATGTGGAGTGATAGCCTGCAGATTGGAGCTGACCAGTCTACCATACAGCCAGCTGTCCCACAGGAATTGGCATTTACTTAGACTGGTGCGCACACACACAAACATACACTTGTGTTTGCACGAGTCACGTGAGTTTCAAGTCTTATAATGACTGCTTGTTCTGGATTGGTGTTGAAACAATAATAATGGGTTATTATTGGATGCCATATCGCACCATTGGCCAACACCAGTAGGCACGGTAGGGTAAAGTGTCTTGCCCAAGGACACAACGACCAGGACAGAGAGCCCAGGGATCGAACCGGCGACCTTCCGGTTACAGATACACTTCCCAACCCCCTGAGCCACGGTCGCTTTGGGATTATATTAAATCCCAAAAGTAAATAATATATAAATAAAGTTATTAGAGCTGTTCCTCATCGTAGAACTCTTTTGAAATGTTTTTATTAAGAAGTAGAAGCTAAAGAGTGTCAAAACTGAAACAGTATTTAAGCCTCTGGTTTTCTATATGTGTTAATGGTAAGGCTTAAATTGATTGTAATGACAAGTAGTTGAATTTATGTCTTTAATGATGAATAGAAACTACACTTGCACTTGTCTTTTTTAATCATTTGCACTGGACACTAGGGGTGGGGGAAAAAATGGATACTTTGTAGTATGGTGATATTTAGTTTGCTAATAATGTATCGATACAGGGACAGCAGAAATCGATATTTTGTTACAAAAAAGGTTTTTGTGCTCTGACTTCAGAGCATGTTGATCCTTTTTCAGAGCAAGAATCCTGACATTCCTTCACTGTCCAAATGTGTTTAACTTGTTTATGGCAGCAATAAACATGACAGTTTACTTATTTTAATTTAAGACATGTTTTATTTTAATTAAGTTTAAAACTTTTTTATTTAATGTAAAATTATATTTTGTTTTAATTTACTTTCAAATTCTTCAGTTGCTGAAGGGGCTGCATAGTTTTCATAAACTGCATAGTTCAGAATAGCTATAATTGTACCAGATGGTTGATTCAGTTAAGTTGGACTAGACTGTAATACAAACCGTTCAGTTTGTCAACAATAAAACTGAAATGAGAGAAAGACTGAGTGTGAGACTTTGATATTAGATAAAACGAATATTGATAAAGTTTACCTTTATGTACAGAATCTGAATATCTCAAAATATTTTAAAAAATTGCAATAATATCGTATCGTGCGTTAAGTATCGTGATAATATCGTATCGTGGGATGTGTGGTGATTCCCACCTCTACTGGACACAACACAAAGTTATTTCAAATGTGATATTAAGAATAGTAAATGGACATAGTGCTTTTCTACTTTAAGCACCTTAAAGCACTTTTTACTACAAGTCTCATTGTAGTCTCGGGATAAAGAAGGCTTGAATGTTTTGCTGTCGTTAGTTAAAAAACCTGACAGTTTTAAATGACATTCGTGCTTTTTCTAACAGAGCTAGCCGACTGTGCAGCTGGCTACTCATTCCCTTTTTGTTTTTGCTGTTTTTTTTTTTCTTGCTCCATGACACGATGTTGTAAAAATAAATAAATATGTCAAACTTAATAGTGCTGACATTCCGAGTCCCAAATGTTGTTCTTTATCTATTTTTCTTTCCTCGTTGGTAAGAAATTAACGACTGAGTTTGTGAAGTGGCTCCAAGGCTTGAGAGGATCCTTTTCTCTTTAATTTTAGAACAGACCGGCCCTCGCATACATAACATGGCTTCTCCCTCTTTAGACCGAACGCTGTTAGTCTTATCTGTGCTGATGAGATATAGATGTACATGTTGTTTTTGTGCGTGCACCTAACCCATGCTTGTCCAATCGTTAAACTGAAATATGTTTGAAACAAGGATCTGCAACTGTGCTAGAAGCAGACAGACTCCTCCCTCCAACAGGGGGGTCTGATCAAAACAACGGGGGGTCTAAACAAAGATGTAATTTGTTGGTTAACTCGAATGATTTCTCGAAAATTCGATCAAGTGAGTTGCCAAATGAAGCCAAACACCAGGTGTGCACTGATGTCTCAGTAAAAGTGCCTTTACTTTCAGTTCAGCTCTAAAAGACTTTATTCAGGCTTGTCAGTCAAAGTTCTGGGCTAAAACACAAGGACACTCAAAAAAAATAAAACAATTCAGATGCAGAGATTCAATAAGCTTCGAGCTATAATTCATATCATGGAAATATAAATGCTAATGCCCTCTCTTTTGTGCATGCAATGTGAAACACAAAGCACTGCAGTGAGTCATTCCTTTCTCAAATTTCTGGAACCAGCCTAAAGTTGTTGATGTAATGTCCTTAGCCCAATGAAAATAGGCCACTGAAGTCCATGAGGTGTTCACTAGTGTGTTATTCAACTAGCAGTAGGCCTTCTGGCATTTGTTCCTCTCCTTGTATGTGGAAGGGTCCCGTGGGAGAGTGAGCCGGTGGAAACGGAGAGAGGAGTTGGTGGCGGGGAGGGGGGAGACAGCGACAAAGAGGATGCTTTTAGTGTACCGAGCCAAATAAAGCACCTTTTCTCTGATAAAGCAGTGATGAAGCTAAAGAGAAGGAGACTGTGAGTGTAATAGAAGAGAGAGAGAGAGATTCAGGGGTTTGGTGCGAAGAAACAGGAGAATGAGCTAAACCTTGTGTTTCGAAAAGACGTGTCTTCGGATCATTTCTGATGTAGTGCAAGAAAAGAAAGTCATACAACCTTGACTAAGTTGTCTCTCTGAGTATTTTTTCTCTCATCTTGTGAAATTCTTACTCTCATTCATATTCCCTCTCACTTCTCTTTGCACACTCATCCTTTCAGTGTGGTGATTTATCCCTTCATCTCCAGAGTGTCACTGAAGAGAGCCGTTTGGCTCTCCAGACTAATAACCGTCGCTGAGATGGAGAGAGGATAATGTTATTGACTTCCAAGCTAGAAAGCAGCTGGCAGTGTGCGTGTGTGTGTGTGTGTGTGCGTGTGCTTCCATGTGTCATGTACTGTCATTCTGGGTTGTATTTTTCTGTGTTGTTTAGATCTGGTGTGCGTATTTAAAATTTGTCAACATCCGTGTTGTGAAAGCTGCTTCATTCACCAGTACACCAAACAGTTAGCTCTGCTGCTGCAAGCTTGGATTAGCATAGTTGTACTAAATGCAGACCTTGCTTCACAAATAGTAAATACCGCTTTCCTCAATGACAATAATTCTGTATTTACCTCCACATGTCAGGATCAGTTGATTTGATTGCAGCCAAACAGGATTTGCTAAAGCGGCAGACATTTGTTTTTCATAAAACACCCACTCATGTTGCCATATTTTTATTATTATCACGTGCAGGAACCTGAATCACAAAAGTTTACAGCATGTGTTAAAAAAAAAAAAAATGTATGAAACAATGATGATCCAGATGATATGGTGGTCTATGTAGGCAAGGCAAGAAAGAAGAAGAGAGATGGCAGAGTTCAGAGTGAACACAGATACAGAGACGGTGGCTGGGCATCCTGCATCATGTTTGCTTCCACGTGTTAAAGAAAGCAGATGTGAGTGTGTGAATGCATCAAAAAATCCAAGCTCACCTTTTGCCTGTTGATGCTTTTGTGCATCTTTTTATATGTCTGTGGTTGTGAACTGAGACGTACTGCATTGTAGCTTATTTACCTTCATGCTTAAAGTTTGCAATCGGCCCTGCAGTAAGGTTAAAAGGAGGAAGCTCAAGGAAGGTGAGGGTAATCCATCGCTACTCTTATCTCTTGAAGGAGCAAATCGTTGCAAATGCTTGCACACACTAACACACGTGCACGCACACACACGCTACCGAGTGAGAATCACATATTGTTTTGGCTACGGGCTATAACTGGTTCTAGCTGGATTTAAAGCTACAGAAGGGTTTTTTTCTTCATTTTGTCAAGCTCAATGTTAAATGTGCTTCCCTGACTCGTCTCCAGCTTTGTCCCCGAATCTCGTCTGCTCTCCAAGAAATAATTATTACACTCAGCCCTCACATATATTTGTAAATGAGAAGGGATATACTTCTTAGTTATCTTGCCGCCCGTGTTTCATGGTTTGGCTTGAACTAAATATCCGAATGTCTGCGTGTAACCAAATTGCTGTTTCACCGCCTTCTTAAAGCGCCACTCAACACGATTGGCTGTTGAGATTAGGTCACAGATCGAGCCTGAGGTTTGGCACCTTGCTCTTCCTCGCCATCCAAATTATACTGGCTTTGAGGGCTCTTTCACAGTGAGTCATGTTTATTTCATTGTCCCTTTTATGGCACCGCTGTTCCCCTTTTAACCCCTCGCCTCCCTGCGTGCAGCTAAATGTTCTGGCAGTACACAGGAGAGTAAGTTATGGAGGTAATAAATATTAGAAGACCTCAGCTTCGACTAGGAATGTGTGCTAATCTGTTTCAAGTGCTGTAGAGGGACTTTGCCTCTCGCCTGCTCTCATCAGTTTCATCCAGGAATTGCATTAATGCTATATTAAACTATTTAATATGTCATTTAAAAACTGTTTAGTTTTATAAAGGAACAAATGCAATGACCGGGAGCTGTCTCTGCTGTTCCTGGATCCCAGTGCTGCTTCAGATCTGTGCGTCATGTCATGTTTAAAATAACAGCACAGACAAAGATCTTAAAAGCACCACCCAGTTAGTTTCTTTATAGCTGATTCTTTTTATAATGTAATTCCATGTATAAATGCAACTATGACAGTTCATCAAACGTCTGTTTGATTTATTAGCATGTCACTCCAACAGCAGCCGTAAGATCTACACAAATCTACTTTTCTAATTGCGTATGCTGTGCAATCTTTAATCGGCGTGTCAGGTTATCGCAACTGCACACGTTGACTCGCATGCATATGGGATGTTCGGTAAGGAGGAACTGCAGAAAAAAGCCTTCACATTAAGCGCCGTGTTGCTGTAATTACAAGTGTGGATTTTGATGTGGGCCCACAGATTTCCCATGTGGCATTGCAAATTTAGAAACTGTGTCAATATAAGCAATAAACATGCTGAGGAATCCACGAATGTCCTCGTAAATCAAAATTAACTTGCGGTGGGATTTTATTTTTGTTGTTCTCTTTTAATTTGAATGAGTACCATTTCGCAAGTGTCGACTCTCTTGAATGAAAATAACTTCTTTTTCCTTAAAGGTCTGATGTGTAACTGCTAACTGCCATTCCTTGAAAGTAGTGAAATTTGACAATAAGTGGCCTGGGTCTCTGGTCTCTCGCAGGGACGGGCTGGAAGCTGCGATGTGCCCGATCCAGTGTCGGAGCGGTATCCAGAGCAGTGTTGCCAACTTAGCGACTTTGTCGCTATATTTAGCGAGTTTTCAGACCCCCTAGCGACTTTTTTTCTAGAAAAAGTCGCTAAAAAAAGACGTGAAAGCGCATATCGCTTTTACTCTCAACAAGCAGCGGGTGCTGTAACGCAGTCAGTTCTTCTTTTACTCTTATGCTGTTTTGTGGATCAGGTTTAAAACTACTTATAAACACACACACACCCAAAGTAACTCCACCAGAGTGCCTATTTCGGGTCACTTTTGCCGGTCCAAGCCCGGGTAAAGGAGCAGGGTTGGAATTGTGACATTACAAAAAACAATAATTGCTAAAAGAAATTTAATTTGTAGTTCTAAATAAATTCTAAATGCATTTAGGACATTTTTTGCTCACTTTATGTCTCGTCCACGATGTTATTTCTCTCTCCAGCAGCGTAGGTTACAATTACATTAGCATGACCAATTATGCAAATTAGGTGATGACGTCATTTAGCGACTTCTAGCGACTTTTAGGACAGCCAATAGCGATTTTCCTTACTGAGGAGTTGGCAACACTGATCCAGAGCCAAAACCTCCTTTAGTAGCTGGGCCACAGAGGTGACAGGGCGCGTCCCAGTCTCAAAGTGCTCCCTCACGCCAAGTATTCAAATGTTGCATCTGCGCTGTCTCCCCTCAAGGTCTTCGGTCTTGTCCGAAAGAGCTGACACAACTTCTTTCAGATCGTGAACTTGCTTCTCCAAGTCCACAACCCGGTCCGAATACGTGTTTGCATCTTCTTCCAGGCTAGTTAGCCGGCTATGGTGGTCAGTGCGGGTAGTAGCTAGCTAGAGCATCAATCTTAGCACAAAGTTCAGTCCGCACTTCATCTATTTGGTCAGAAACATTGCTGCGAAGCGAATCGATCAGCTCATTAAGAGCTTGGCACTTGGTCTCGACTTTTGCTTCCAGCGTAGAAATTTTGGCGACTACGTTCTTCTCTGAGTTAGCTATGGCAGCCATTAGCGCGGCCGTGTCCGGGGATGTAGCATTGCTATCAGTTGCCTTGGCTCCATCAGTCTTTCTGGTGTTTTTGGATCCTGACATTGTTGCAAAGTTCCCTTAGGTGATGCGCACGTTTGCAGTGATAACTCAGCTGACGACAGATAACGCGTTAGTGCTCAATGTCGCAGTATTTATTTGAAAAAATAGCGTATCCCCACAGAGCAACTCAGCCACGCGTCTTTACATGTTGCTGCTCCTACGTGACCCCCCGCTAACTGCCATTCCTGCGATGTAAAAATGATTCAGGTGCGGCTGGTGACATGTACTTTATGTATCGCTGCAGTGGGAATTCACTTAATTAATCGAGGTTCTCCTGCATGTGGACAGGAGCAAAACGGCACGCCGCAGCTGTGTCATTTTAAATAGTAGCGCTCAGAATATCTACGTAGCTGTTCCACTCGTTAAACAAGTCAAATGATTTTATTAGCAAAAGCCTCACAATAAGAGGTGACATTTGGGTTTGGAGCTGAAACTGTGGCAGTAAAACTAATGATAAGAGTAGCGTGCAGCTTCATGCTCCGTGGCTCTATCCACAGGCAGGTTGGAAACTGACAGAGACTGATGTGGTGAGGTGGAGACACAGCCGGGCTTCTGACAGGAAAGATAATAGCCAATAAGGCAACGCCACTCTGGATGACTGACAGGCTCCAGGGAAGGCCTTGCCTTCCCGCAGTCCTGCTCCATGGAGCAAGTCTCTGCTTAGATATAAACATGATGAGTAGACACACATGCACAAAGGCACACGCTGAGGACTTCTCAATCCAAAGTGACATTTCACCGACTACACAAATTACTGAAGGACAGCTTATTATGCGTTTGTGCACTAGGGCTCAGTCTATAGTGTACATACAGTGATTCCAGTATGATTTTATTACTCATTTTAAATTGAATTCAATTTTAATCTGATGACAATACAAAAGAAAAAGCATTATATTAATGACATGAAAGAAAAACACTCAATTTTGATCAAACAGCCTTTCACATAAACAATCCTTACATCAAATTAGATCACAGACAGCTTTTAGTTTTGGCTAAACTGTAGTTTGTAAAGATAAAAATGTCATGATAAAAAACATAAATGATTATTGACATTTACTAACAAATTAAATATGTATAATGAATAGGGGTGGGGAAAAAATCGATACTGTGTAGTATGGTGATATTTTGTTTGCTAATAATGTATGGATACAGGGACAGCAGAAATCGATATTTTGTTACAAAAAAGGTTTTTGTGCTCTGACTTCAGAGCATGTTGATCCTTTTTCTGAGCAAGAATCCTGACATTCCTTCACTGTCCAAATGTGTTTAACTTTTCTTTTGGCAGCAATAAACATGACAGTTTACTTATTTTAATTTAAGACATGTTTTATTTTAATTAAGTTTAAAACTTTTTTATTTAATGTAAAATTACATTTTGTTTTAATTTACTTTCAAATTCTTCAGTTGCTGAAGGGGCTGCATAGTTTTCATAAATTTCATAGTTCAGAATAGCTATAATTGTACCAGATGGTTGCGTTCAGTTAAGTTGGACTAGACTGTGATACAAACCGTTCAGTTTGTCAACAATCAAACTGAAATGAGAGAAAGACTGAGTGTGAGACTTTGATATTAGATAAAATGAATATTGATAAACTTTACCTTTATGTACAGAATCTGAATATCGCAAAATATTTTTAAAAATTGCAATAATATCGTATCGTGCGTTAAGTATTGTGATAATATCGTATCGTGGGATGTATGGTGATTCCCACCTCTAATAATGAATTCACAAAATTGAATATATCACCAACTAAAACTAGGCTGCAGAACTTGGGGGATATGAAACAGGCTACTGAATACTGAGCCGCAGATGGATATGGAAATGAGACAAGAGCCTAATCTGATTGGATGACGTGTAAAGCGTAGAAATCTGCAAGAGTTAGCGATACTGCCATGTGTGCACAATCTAAAGGATTCTTTCATTGTCACAACAGTGGATGGACGTGCTGAAGTCCTTACCTCGATTACATTGAGGACCTCTAAATTCCAGCTTCAGACATTCTGCATGTTTGCTTGCTCACATTTGTGGTGACTCTCATGAGCGAACAACAACCCCTACACAGAGGAGCAATGGCTTTGCTCTTTTATGTAGCAAAGCCATTTGATTTTAAGATAAAAGGGTTTGAGTGGACTTAGAATAAAGTATGTGTTAATTAGGGATCCCCTACATATTGCCTAATTATTGGTACTGGGCTTTTTCACTAATATCAGGCTTCTGGCATAGATGATGGCTTATAGACAAGAAGCTACTTTTAGCTGCTCCCTCATCACAGAGGATGGCCATAGTGATAGCTCCACATTTTTTGATTTGGCAGCGTTTTATGCCCAAAGGGCGTTTGTGTCTCTGGTTGGAATTGAAATGGCGACCTATTGACCTATCAAATGTGTTTGCTGTGAAACATTCATAAGAAAATCAAGATATTCTTACAGTCTACAAATCTTCTAAAATCTAAAATAAGCTGAATGTCAAATAGTCTAAGTGAAAGATGGATTGTAGTCCTTTTACTCTATTTATATCCAACAGTTTGAATCCCAAGCAGAAAACCCCTCCTAATTTTTACGGTACATGTAGCATATAAAACATATGTCAAACCAACACAGATGCAGAGTGGTGAAAGTTTATAAAGACGCTGCCATGCAGAGCAGTGGAGAATATGAAACCAATGCAATGCTCACCGCCGTCACTTTGCATTTGGGTTCAGGATGGCAGCTGTCAGGCTGACGCAAGAGTCGACATTGGAGAGACACTCTGTCAGAGATCGTTTGATATTTAAAGGAATAATAGCGACTGCAGATGACGCCATAATATCATAACACACACTTATAGACATTAAAAAAAACAAAAACAAAAAACCTGCAGTGCATAATAATTCAGTCAGTATGTGGCAGTATTAACCAGATGCTAAAAACACACAAGTAAAGAGCTAATGACATCAGCTAAATATAAAACCTGTGTCAGGATGTCAGGACTTTGAATGCATATTGCACATTTAAAGTCAGAAGCATGACTCAGGTGTCTTTCTTTTTGTGTTTGTTTGATGAAGGTTTCCACCGTTTGCAATTTCTGTTCAGTTTCTCAATAACTATCACTGCCTGTTATGCTCTGTGTGCACGTCATAACTGCATTATGCTGTCACACTCGGCACAACAAGGTACAAAAGTTGAAAATTAGCAAAAGGTTAAATGTGCAGCACATCTATTGAATGTTCTGCACAGGGATTAAGAAAAATAGTGCTAACTAACAGTTAATGTAGCTATCTTAGCAAAGCATTGACATTGATATATTGCTTACAGAGGCCACTATTTACTGCTTTGCACTAAATCCTTCAGTAGAGTCATGCTTTACTTACTTTTTAAAATTTAAATTTAAATTGCATTTAACAAAGTCAATCAACTCTTATCAGTACATAAGACTTCCCCGTGATTTTACCAGGTAATGCCGACATAATTTTGGAAAGCCAACGTTAAAGGGGGGCGCCACGTTCTGAGATTTCTACTCTTTATTGTATACTATCACAGACTCGTAGTGGTACTTAATAATGGGAATGCAGGATTTCTCCCTTTCTCCCCTTTGCAAGCTCATCTTCAACCTCCACCTCCTCGCTCCAGCATTCGCTCCGCACAATTGCCTCAGTTGATGGGATTGGACCTCAGGCGCCTGCCCCCATTCTTCAGACACCCTCCATCCCTCCATCGTTCACTCCCACCATTCGCGCCATCCCCCGGCTGTCATTCCAGACCTCATCGCTCACTCCATGGAGACTTCACCATCAGGAGCCAATAAGGAGCTTCACACACACACACACACAGAGACGTAGAAAAACACATTGAAGGTGACAGTGACTGTTTCAATCGGTAGCTGGAAAGAAGCCTCTGGTCATGTCTAAACTAATGCAGATAAATTAAACAATAAAATGTATCTGTCCAAACATTTTCAGATCCTTTTCCTTTGGACACACAGTACAAACGTGAAATCTTTCACATTTTGTTTCACATTCACATCTTCTTTTGCCCATTTCACTGCAGCTCTGTGTTTTTTCTGCAGTTGCTTGAAGAGTAGCTGTATGTCATTCTCTCATGGTATCATGGGAGAAGTAGCATTTTTAAATGTTACCCTTGAATAACTCATGAGAGTCATTTTTAGTCATTATAATTATATAATAATTTATAATTAAGTCATTGTAAATTCAGAAGACACAAAACGACACAGTATGTGTGTGCACGTGATTCATTTCAGTGCCATATTCCCTCTGCTCCTAGTGCTGCTTTTTTGACTTTACTGAATCCTGAGGGGAAAAAAACTTCTCTATATCTGGTAATGCTACATTATATTTATCATCTAATTTAGAACTTTTTCAGTTGCCCTTTGACCCTTTAAGCATAATTTATACAACTATGTTGAATCCCTGCATCGTTGTTGCGTGCATTTCTAGGTATGCCCTCTTGTGTCTGCGCTGCTCAGCCATCATGAGTGAAACTCAGCTGTTGATGTTGGCACTAATACACTTTGAAGTTAGTTGTTACTTTTACTGAAAAGCAGTATACTGTCCATGGCTAGTAAAAGAAAAAACATGGTGTAGTAATCAAACTAGATTCTGTACAATTACAACCTATTCGATTTTTTTTCAATAAAGGCTTTCTGCTTTTGCCAATCAATAATATGATCCATAAATAAAGCATTGATGCTAATGCTGTGTTTATGGACCATATTACCAAACAGTCTGATTATGGTTGACTTCAGTGTCACTGCAATGTTAAGTTACATTTCTGGTAAGGTGCTCGTCATAGCTTTAGCTCTATGTCATAGATTTAATGCAGCACTATTAATCAAATCAGCACTATTAGTGCTTCCGGAAGTGCTACAGAGAAAGTTTGCATGTATATTATTAAAATAGGAAATGCTAAATCTATTTCACATGCAATAAGTGAAGTGGTATAGTATAGTGGTAAAATATAAATTAGTTTTGCTGCTACTAATTAAAGGCATGTGGGTGTTTAAGCACATAAGACTGCCCATGCATCCTGTGTATTCTATCATCATCATTTGTAGTATGATAGATAATCTGCTGTTATTTTTATGTTTTATTATTTTCGTAAAAATAATCAAGAACATGTCCCACAAATTGAATTTGCGCTCCCATGCAGACACTATAGAACAGGGGTGAGTAACTCCAGGCCTCAAGGGCCGGTGTCCTGCAGGTTTTAGATTCTCACACCTGAATCAAATGATTAGTTCATTACCAGGCCTCTGCAGCACTTAATTTAGCCATTTAAATCAGCTGTGTTGGATCAAGAACACATCTACAACCTGCAGGACACCGGCCCTTGAGGCCTGGAGTTACTCACCCCTGCTACAGGACCTTGAGGGTAAATAATTGAAATAGCCCTTGGCACTGACCGTTAAAACCATGGATACACACATGACTTTATTCTTACATGAGTGTCTACAAGTAGTTTAAAAGGTTTAGTATGCATATCACCAGCCAATAAAGAGAAACACCAATATCATCTGGAGCTTGCTCTCCTGGCAGTTTGTGATAATGAAATTGCCCGTCCAGTGAGAATAATATGGTGTTCCCGCTTAAGTGTAATATAAAAAGGAAGCTGTTTGCTCTGCTGCCCTTCCATGTGCATCACTTGCCTTCCTACCAATAATGAGCCACATGCTCTCACAGTCAGGATGTTGCATTCTTTTAAGTCTGCCTCGTTTCTCCCTTCAGCAGTTTCTATTGCGTGAAGCATTTTGAAGTTGAGAGGACTTTATTTTATTCATACTACGTGGTAAATATTGCAGTAAAATGAGCATGTACTGCTGTATAAGTAATGATGGTTTTGAAACTCTAAATGAAACATGTTTTTTTTTTGCAGTGGGAGATCTTAGATACTAATTTAAACAAGCCATTCATTGGGGACGGTACTTTTGCAGGGATGATCTTCCGAGTGTAAAAGGTATCGTGGAAAGTGTTGGATTGGCAGAGTTATTTGTGTTTTCTGAGAGGTTAAAGGAGGTAAGGAGAGACGGGGATTTGGTGATGTGTTATCAGGTGCAGTAATGAAGAATCGCAAGCCGGAGGGACACCTCCTCACTGCTAGTCTTAACACACAGTGTCACTTTGTTTCTCCGGAGAGCCATTGGTAGCGTCTCTGTCTCTCCTTGCTTCCATCTGCCAGTCTCACTCTCCTGCTCCGGCTCTCTCCATCTTCCAATCTCTGCTTCCTTTTTTCTTTTTTTTTCCATCTCAGTCTCTGCTTCCATCTCTCACATCCTTTTGTCCTAGACTCTTTTTGCTTCCGCTGTGTCACTTCTGTTTATGTTTATCTCTCTCTTTGTCTCGCTCTTTGTCAGTCTTCCTTTCTCAATCTGTGAGCGCAGACATCAAAGGCAGTCTCAGACAGGCCGTCTGCCACGGCTTCACAAGGTTACATGAAATACGAGATGAGAAAAGAAGTGTCGGGGTGACAGTTCGGTTTAACCTCTTAGATATGTCGTGTGGCATCTTTAAAGCTGTCGTGAAAAGGACGCACTAAATGATTTTTATGTGTAGTTTTTGTCTTGCAGATAAATCCCTGAAATCTCACACGTGTTGCTTTTTTCGCTGCATTTTTGGATTCTGAATGAATGTAATTGTTGCAAAGAGTACGTCGGTCATAATTGGCCGGTGAAATATTAGCATGAACACATTTCCCACCAAATCTCCCTCCAACATAAGCCTTTCTGACAGTGCTGCGTGCTTTTGAAGAGAGACATCACCCATGGTGCTCCAAATTCATTTGACATGTGATGGCTCACCACTGAACCAGAGCTGCACAGTCGCATAGTTAGCATTAGCCTTGCACAGCAGTAGCAAACCATATGGTTCATATTGTTTGGGGTTTTCTGGCTAATTTGGGCTAAATGTAGTCTTTTAGCAAGTGATCCTGTTCTCACATATTAGGGAAGGAGGTACAAAGTGGTAATGATTTTTAGGCTCATTTTCTTTTGAGTGGATGCAACCTTGGATAATCCCTAAGAGTACCCCACAAATGCTAGTAGCAGATACTTAAATCTTCTAAGTTTAAGTTTCAATCTTCAGGCTTGTTTATCTGAAAACACAGTTCGAACATGTTTTTGTTGTGTCACACATCCTGTTCACTTTGCCAGTAAAGTGTCCTTGGGACTGGTGGTCATGCTTACTACCCAGCTCGCTTCCTTGTGAGGTTTGGGGGTTTGGTGGCTCTGCAACTGTAAGTGAGGATTTTTGCCACAATCACAAAGTCTCAAATCTGATTAACATCATCTGTTTTCCCTTTTATATGTTCCAAGTCTTTTTGCCAACAAACGATAAAGGGCAGTTTGGCGTCTCGCAGCGATCCCGAGTTGGCTGAAGGTTGTGGGCAGTTGTTTCATAAGACCCTTGAGGTCAGACTGGCGAGAATTCAGCGTGTGTGTGACAACAGGAAGCGGAAGAAAATGGGAGATGGTAATGAAGGAGCTAATTGCTTCCAGTGGATTTTGAAATCGAACACCAACCCCCAGTGCATACACCAGGCATCACACAAATGGAATATTGATGACTAAGGCGAAAATAAGAGAAAATGACCCCGCTATGTGATCAATATGAAAGCCACAGATCTGTGCAGAACATGTCTCAACAGGCAATACATTTCCCCTGGTCTTTATGGATCCGTATACACTTACCGCAAGCTTTGTATTGCTGCACAAATAATACATATCAATTTGCACTCTCTATTATTCAGAGCAACAATGCTATATTAATGCCTTTTTACAGCTCTACAGGAACTTTGTGATTACATCATTGTAGATAACGCTGTAACATATCATAGTACGGTAAGCTTCTATTTGGAATTTACTGTCAGTGTAATTTATGATAAACTAGCTTTCACATACACATATATACATTTCCATTCATTTTTTTTTGCTAGCTGTAGATTCAAACTATATAGAAACTTGTTTAGCTTAGAAACACAACACCTATCCTGTAAACCTTGGGTTTGATATAAACATAGAATATTGTTGGTATAATAATAATGTTGACCTCTAATTTTAAAAGAGACATTTAAGGGACACAGTACATATATTTTGACAATAATTTTAGATCCTAATATACATTGTACCCTACTGGATTCACATGTCGGTCAGCAGTGTTGGGGAGTAACGGAATACATGTGCCGCCGTTACGTATTTAAAATACAAAATATGAGTAACTGTATTCCGTTACAGTTACCGTTTAAAAAGGTGGTATTTAGAATACAGTTACTTTGTTGAAATAAATGGATTACACGGCGGTACTTCCCTGTTTCATGTTGTGGCGGGTCAGGACTGTTTGGGTTTTGTTTGACAGCTACGTTCTGTTGTTCCAGGTGGCAGCGTTACGGTTGCCATGGTTACAGGGTGACGCTCTCTCTCTCTGTGTTTCCTGGGTGAGAGAGCGCCTTTTTGTTGTTGTTGTGCTAAGCTAACAGGCAGAATGCTACAGGTATAGCTCTAAAGAATGTAGCATCATAGGCAGTGTAGTCCGTGCTGCAGGGAGAATGGACTGCCATACCCGTTATGTGTCTGTGAGCGAGGGAGGGAGAAAAAGGAAAAGTACGAGCTGTCATCGAGCAGAAACGGGAGCTGGAAGCATGTAAATATAATAATAACCACTGCAGCCAAGAAGAGAGCCTGACGAGCCCAGTTGTAAGTAAGCTATTAAGACTCGACTGTACACCGTGTTCGTGTTTTCCTCCGAAACAATAAGTTCCGTTGGAGCAGCCTTTCAACGCCTCTCTCCGTCTCTGCTAGCAAAGTTGACCCAGACAACAAAGTAAAGCTAGTTTTCGGCTACGAGCCCTACACAAGCCCACCATATTAGCCAGAGGTCCCTTTACTACGGTTCGGAGCCGCGGACCTTCAGTAACAGTAATAAATCACAGCAATAGTACATTCATGTAGTTGTAAACAGCATGATAATATATTAAGTAATCCAAAGTATTCAGAATACGTTACTCTCATTGAGTAACGTATTCTGAATACGTTACAACATACGTTTTGGGGCATGTATTCTGTAATCTGTAGTGGAATACATTTTAAAAGTAACCTTCCCAACACTGTCGGTCAGGCTGATCATTTAACCTCAAACTTCTGCCTCCATAATTATTCATTTATAATGTAAATTAAAAAGAAATGAAAGTTGCACATAAGATGATGAGCATGATTACATTTTATCTGCCATCAGTCGTTGGCGATATTTACATGATGAACATTTTGGTTGACATTAAAATGTTGACCAAAAGTTTAGGAATTGGCAACATTATGTCAACATGATACATCTAAGGCCCCTCAGTTTCCCTCATTTCTTTATATATTACTAGGAAAATAATAAAATAAATGAGAAAGTTTAGTGATTTATTGAAACGAGGGATAAACGGAAATAAATAAATGAAAGAAAAGAAAAAGCTGATTCTAATGAGCAAGTCCAATATTTGTTATGATCACCCTCATTGTTCAACACAGCCTGACTTATTATAAGCAAGCTTTCTTGTAATTTCTTTAAATAGGTTTCAAGAATAGTTTTCCAGGATTCTTAAAAAACATTTCAGAGCTCTTCTTTGCACGTTCGCTGCCTTTTGTTCTGTTCTTTGCCAAGATGATCCCTCATTAGTAATCAGTAATGCTGAGGTCCGGGTTCTCGGGAGGCCGATCCATGACTGATCATTGTGGATGTTTTTTCATCCTGGTATACTTTTACTGTCGTGCTTATATAATAGTCCGAACAGGTACAAAGAAACAGTCTCTCTAGGCTTGTTGTGCAATTTGAGCAGCATTCCTGAGATAGCCGACCTAATTAAAGTGTGCTGTATAGTAGAGGGATGTTGCCATGACAATAACCTTTCTACCTTAGGTCAAGGGAGAGCATACTAGATCAGGTGTCTGGAGATGATCTAAAGGATAACACTGCTGCATGCCTACAAAGAAAGCTTGTACACAGAGGTACTTTCCGTGTACCTTTCGGTTTCAAATCACACGCGTTCTTCGTTTAAATGCGTTCATTGCTGTGTATACAGTAGAAAGGTTGCTTAGTATTCAAGTGAGAACAACTTCAAGGATAATTGATTTGGAAAAGTGAAAGACGCAGCATTTTATGAGTCTCAATCAGTTGGGAAAATTCAGCCCTGTAACCATTTTTGCTGTCAGTTTGCCGTGCAGGAGGCCTTCAGGCAAGATGTGACAGAAGGCCTCAGTGTAGCTGTTTTAGTAACAGAACATATAGTGCTGGCTCTCTCTGATGCTACTGTTAATGTTCAATAAAGCCAACCGGAGCGAGGGGCTTGACTCTCATTTTATTGCTGTGGATGTAAAAATCAATATTTTATTAATAATCTGAAAGTGTTTTGAAAGAAATTACTGGGGGGGAGCTTTTGGATGCGACATGCCGCTGTCTGTTTTTCTTCAGTTATTACAACACTATCGTTTTGATTTTGATGCCCAGCACAGTATAAAGCTGTTGCGAAGAACAATATTACATGAATATACAATCAGGCGAGCTTCTCCACGCTGTCAGTGCTGGTGTAATTTCTAAGATGAGATGCATAAAATCAGTAGAGATGGGAGGAGGGCTTTTTTTTTTGATCCTCCAATGTATATTCTTTTAGCTCTCTGTGTTGTGCTGTCTCAGTGGTAATAATGGGTTTCTATTTGTTCCCCCGGCACATGGATGAGGGCTTTCACAGTTCCTTTGTTTCCTCCCATACTATTTCCTCCTGTTTCTTCGCGCAGTGCAAAGACACGAGTTTGACATCCCACAGCCTCACTCCCCTGTTTCATTTGTTTCTATCTCAGTATTGTCATTCTCATCCTTCCCTCCTTTCTGCCAGCTTCTCAGCACCGCTCCCTCATGTTTACATATTGCCTGATCGGAAACAACAAAACTGAAGCTCGCAGCGCTCGTGCGCTCCCCCTCTCTCCCTTTTCCTTTCTCGGCTTTCTTCTTCCACATTTGTCCATCACGACTTGTCTGCGAGTAACACAAAGGAAGAACCGCAGGACAGTGAGGAAATGAAATGACACATTGAAATGCCTTTTGTTGGCAGGTAGCATTGTAGTTACCGTCACAGCAGTGCCAGAGCAGTTAGTAGGTTTGGTTCATGTTGTTCTTGAGGTAGAAATTTCTGAAAGGTGACACCTTGAACAGCGCGCCTTCGGAGGAGGAATTATGTAGTCGCTGCAGGCTGCTGTTGCCAGCTTAACACAAATGATAGTGAGGGTGTCTCTATTAGATTCACCCACACCTACATTGACCGTGCAGCACAGAAAGCTACACTGAGAAACTGGGAAAACCGATTTCTCGAGTCCTCCCTTTCCCCTCACTCCTCCAGCCCTCGTCGTTTTCCGTCTCCAGCTGTCTCACCTTACTTTTAGCGTCGATTTTTAAAAAATGGGCTCAGGAAGTCACTTTGCAACAGCCGAGTGACATAAAACTGTAAAATCAGACTAAGTTTGATTTATGCGCCCCATTAGCGGGGAATAGTGTTCCATCATAAGTAGCCTGTCTGTCTGGAGGCTGTACGCGAAACCCAAACCCACGGTCGCACAGATAGGATTTTATGATCTCAGCTGAATGATGGGATTATCATAGCTGTAATTATAGTGCATTGTGTATGTGTGTGCTTGCCTGATGGAAGCTTTTGTGCAACATGCAGCGGTTCCCTATTTACTCAGGCTGACTCACGATGAATGAAGAGAACAACACTCATGCTTGTTTCATGTTTAGGAGATTTTCTAACAAACGGCAGAATAAACGTGGTAACGACCGGCTGTAGTCTCGTGGAAGAGTGCGATGAATCACAGCACGGCACCGCAGCGGGGGGCTTAGCTGCTAGACGTTAACGCCGAGCCTCGTCGTCTGTCAGAAGATGCATAACGCCCTGAAAGTAACACTTTGCTTCTTTTCCCTTTCCCATTCAGCGAGGGAGGAGAACGTGGCCACCTTCCGCGGCTCGGAGTACTTCTGCTACGACCTGTCGCAGAACCCCATCCAGAGCAGCAGCGACGAGATCACGCTGTCCTTCAAGACCTGGCAGCGCAACGGCCTCCTCCTGCACACGGGGAAATCCGCAGATTATGTCAACCTGGCGCTGAAAGACGGGGCGGTCTCGCTCGTCATCAATCTAGGTTCTGGCGCTTTCGAGGCCATCGTCGAGCCGGTCAATGGAAAATTCAATGACAACAGCTGGCACGACATCAAAGTGACACGCAACCTGAGACAGGTAATCGGGGGTAGCGGCGATGGACGGAGTTTGGAGACACAGTTTTGTTTTGTTGTTTTTGCTTTAGATGAGCTGCTTCTGAGAGCTTCTGAGAGGGAGCTGGGATTAAGAATGTCACTTTGTTCTGATTGGTTGTCATTCCATTGCTACAATTCAGACAGATGCCATTATACTTTTACAGAGATATCTTTTATTTTAATTTAATGTCATTGTCTAATTTCTTTCTTTCTTAGCAACTAGTCAATAAGAACATGGAAAAGCAGTCCGCAGCATATTCTAGGTACCGTCTTTCTAGGTGTTTTCCTGTCTCCTGTTTAGCGGCGTATTGAACTTGAGCTCCCTGTGTTGTCAAATTAAAGTTATCAGATATTTCTGTTTTGCTTCACATTCCTCTAAGATGACACCCAAGTCAGGCACTGTCACTATCGCTTTCCTTTGGGAAACTGTTCGTATGCTTGCGTAGACTGCACACTTCCACTTTAAAGGCAGACACAGTGTTTGCCTTTCAGCCGTCCATTAGCGCTGTATTTATAGCACAGATGATCGTCAGGCTTTTTAAAGGCAGAGATACATCTGTATGGCATAAACAGAATTAGTAATGCAACATGTATTGTTTCCTATCATATTATAGTAATTTATAATTAGCTTTTCTTACGGTTAAGTGCATACATTAGATCTGTCTACAGGCAGCTATATAAAGAGTGGAGGTAGTAGCAGCGACACGTGTGCGTTCGCTCATTGTGTCGGCCGACCTTTAGTTTGTCGGCAAGGTGAGACAGCCTTTCGTGTTGCTCTCAGAGCAGCGGAACAAGTAAGTGGTGATTTTCTGACCCTCCCTGACAGTTAGCTTTTGTCCCACAGGTTAGTAAATAGTTGTTGCTGAGAATCCCAACAGGATAGCCCGCAGTTTAGAGGTTAGAAGCTAAGAGTCAAGGGCTGCTGGCCTGCTTTCTCTCTTTCTTTCTCTCAACAGATCTGTCTTTCTATCATTTTCTTTCTTCTTCTTTGAAAGGCACACTTTGTTAGACTACAGGTGAAAGAAACACTGCAAGATTTGTGGGATTTAAGCCGTCCTACAGAAATTTGATGTGAAAGTCCTCTCTGTGGTCCTCGTTGATGTTTTCATGTAGGACTCTGGTGTCGAATACTTGGCTAGGATGGCACGATGCCTCGGATCTCTGGCAAATCGCGCAGTGTTTATTCACTGTGACACTAACTCATCCATGATATAAGTCATTTTTACTACTAACCAATATCTAACCAACTAATGTACTAACTAACATCCTAATTCCTCATCGTTGGTTTTGGTTTTTCTTTTCTGTCCATCCTTATTAACAACCTTTTTTGTTCACTATTCTTTTGATTTCCTTTCTTCCCCTTTTTCTGGAAAGCAATCAGGCATTGGACACGCTATGGTAAACAAACTACATTGTCTGGTAGATATCATTCTTATTGTCTTTTTTTTGGGTTTGCCGTGTGTCCCCCCCCCCCTCTCTTCTTTTATTCGTTCTCTTTGAGTTCCATCCTAGACACTCTTATCAAAAAATGAGGAGATGGGTTTGTATTACCAGGCAATTCTTTCTTCGCTTCTTCTCAATTTCCTCCCTGACCTGCCAACAACCTCCTTCTTTACCCCACAATCCCCATCCTGTTTTTTTTTCACTTTGGCTTTTACTTTTTTCTCTTTGTTTCTTCCACATTACTGCAGATTTACGACAAATAAAAATAATTGACTTCTTTGCCTTTGTCAGGGCAACTTACTTTTTATTTTTATTTTTTTCACACAAAAAGTCCCCATTTTTTGTGAGGACTGTCGTCCAGAACTGACAGAAGCTTGCCACAATCCCAAAGATGGTGACCTCGACAACGGGCCCTAAAAGAGAAACGATCAAAAAATGGCAACCCCTAACCTTCATTGCGGGAGCTCTGACAGTTGTTTCCAACACACAGTGACGCATGGCATGCCCACACCTCATTGACCTGTCACCACCCAAAGTCATATAACAAACATGTCACCCAGAATAACCACTAACACTCTAATTCATCCGCTCACCTTCCACCTATCACCTTCTCATTCACTTTGCCCTCCCCGTGTGTGTTTTCGTAGCATGCTGGTGAACGTGACGTTCTGTGTGTTTTGACTAACTCCGATCACCCTTGCCCCCGGGCCCATATGCGTAACATATCCAAGAATAAGCAAACTGATCTAGGATTATTGGTCTGGTGTAGTGACACGGGCACTGCAAAGCATGACACCTGAGCTAAACCTGATCAAAGATCAGCATGAGCTATTCTGAGAGTGTATATGAATATGGGCTCTGGTCTTGATTGTGCATGAGCGCAGCAACCTGTGTGGCTTGCCCCAGCTTTGTATGGCACCATCGATCCACTTTCCCCCCTTACATGTCCAGTTAAGTGTGTTTAATTTGCCTTCTAACAGTGATGACCTTGGTTTGCACATGGACGTGGTGTGAAAAGCCTTCCCTTTGTTTTGCATGTGCGTGGGTATATACATGTAGTCGTCTGCAAGAGAGGCGAGAATGTGAAGATCGTTGGCGTGAGAGAGAACGTGTGGAGCGAGTGAGGACGTGCGTGTGCACGTCTGTGTGTTTAAGTGCAGTCACATAGTGTACTGTAAATGTCTGTGTCTGCAGTTACAGATAAATCCCGAAACCTAAGACAAGTGGAATCAATTTGTCCTTGGTTTGAACATTGTACTAACCCTCCCCCAACCTGAAGTTTCAGAACCAAACCTAGAATCCATTCTCTTACTCCCATCAAAGATAAAGAAAATATGCCTCTGCCATATTTTCTTTACCTGTCCTGTGAATCCTATGGCAAAAATTCCATTAACAAAATCAAAAAACGCTGTCTTATCCAAAGGTTCAATGAAAAACCAACCTATCGTCAGGAGTCTTATAGCTCGTTTCGAATGCAGACCAAGGAAGGAGGTGTGTTGTATCCGCAGCATTGAATCCCAGAGTGTAATAGCTTGGCTTTGGCTATGTGTTGCCCCTCAACAGGTCACAATCTCTGTCGACGGGATCCTCACCACCACTGGCTACACCCAGGAAGACTACACCATGCTGGGATCCGATGATTTTTTCTACGTGGGCGGGAGCCCCAGCACTGCAGACCTGCCTGGATCTCCAGTTAGCAACAATTTCATGGGCTGTCTGAAAGAGGTAGGAGGGGCTCGAATGGGGAAATAGGTGCATTATCAATTAGCGTACCATGCTGGTACTTCACGCTCACGCTCTCTCAATCTGCGCAGTTGTTTTCAAAGTGTACAAAATAATAATCATTATACTGGCCCTGAAAAGAAAGAGAAGAAGAAAAAAGAAAATTACATTATCAATTAAAGCTGCTGAGTTGGCAGAGGGAGTATCAGACTTTCAATATTCGCCCCCCTTAATCTAATTCATAACACTTACTGCAGTTTGTATGTGAGAAAATATTCCAAAATTGCTTCTGTCACATGTAATTTGCAGCATCAGCTTGAGTGCGCTGCTAAAACGCCTCCCAATGGGCGGCAATCTGAAAGAAATATTTGCTTATGATGAAATACGAAAATGCATTGTTGTTTTGGGACATTTAGAATGTATTTGCTGGCTCTTTGAGTTTGTTAGAACCAAAAGATATATAAAGTACCCCATGATTTTTATTCTGCTCACCATTACTTCTCCTGCAGCCAGTAATAATAATAATAAAGTGCGGGCTGGTGGCTTTTCATGGCTGTAAAAAAGTCTGCATTGATTCCTGCACTTCAGCAGCACCGTCAGGAATAACCTTCGTGTTTTACTTGTGATTCAGTTTGTCTTTATATAATGATACTTCTTATTATAAATGATATTTTATTGCTTTTTTAAAGGTATTTCTGAGCTCTTACTGGGTGGTTACACTATTCTGTTTGAAGGCTGTACTTTTCTACACTTAAAATCTTTTTCTGTTTTCATATGATAACATTAAAGCTGCTGCTTTAAACTGTTGAAATGACAGAAAACCAACTCCTCATGATAGGAATCCTACCTGAAAACTGTTGCCATAGTTATAGCACCAGTGCTGAAAACGTGAATAACAACAGTGGCTCTGAAAAGATGCAGGCAGTCATTCAGTGGGGGATATAATTATTTAATCCCCTGCTGAATTTACAAGTTTGCTCACTTACAAATAAATGAACAGTCTCTCGTTTTTATGCTAGTTTCATTTTAATGGAGAGAGACAGAGGGCGCCAATATGGAGCCCGAATTCTGGCTGTGATATAGGGGATCAAATACTCAATAGATGTTTCTCTCTATTAAAATAAAGCTGCCATAAAAATTAGTGACTGTTCACTTATTTGTGAATGTGTGAAAGTGAGAAAACGTACAAATTCAAGCAGGGAGTCAAATAATTATTTCCCCCACTGTACATAAAACGCTCATTGTGGCTCCGCGGTGTAGTGGTTAACACACTCTTCATCTTAGACATGAAAGAGACACATTCCCAGTGTCGGTCCCTAGCTTAGATGAACGCGAGGGTTGCATTAGGAAAAACAGCTGCCATAACGACTGTGCTGAATCAAACATGTCCAAAATGTCGATAGGGCTGATTTATAGGCCAATATTAGCCATTTCCTGGTGCGTTAGTATTTTGGATTGTTATCTGTGTATCTGTGGTTTGCCATAACATGCAGTATTTCAATAAGAAGTAACTATTAGCTGGTATTTTATTATTGTATCTATTGGTATTACTGTTTCTAATGGCAGATGCATGAAAATTAAAACGATAAAGAGAGGACAGGAGAAACACCCTTCAAACCTGTTAAGGATGTTGACATTTCACAGTTTTTCCACCAGAGGGCACTCTGTAACATCCCTGCTGGCACAGCGGACACAAACACAACAACCAGCTAATCTCAGCAGAGCTGGGCTAACTCTACTTGGATAAACAATGACACATAAAACTGTTTTAGGAAATTTTTCATGGTTCTGATATATCCAAGTGTCAGATTGTTGTTTCTTGGTCCAAAAAGAGATGCCAATGGAATAGTGACTTAAATTGGAGTTTATAAAGGCCAGCAGAGAGCGACTCCTTCGGTTGCCCAAAAAAATACAGTCGTATAGAAGACTGAGTCATTTGAAGTACTGCTCATTTGACCTGTGAACCTAATGAATTTTTTCGGTGAGTTCATGATCTCCATTACGAATTTTAAGCGTTATTGAACACATCATCATGTCCATTTTGTAAATTATGTTCTCATTAGTGTCCAAAAGGATTATAAAGCAGAGCATGCTTTAGTTCTATGATTGACAAGTTATTATGTGAGAGTGCAGTGTCCCTCAGTTACCCAATCAGATACATCAGTCCCTTGTTATATCCTATTTCAAAGCACCAAGATGGCGAGAACCAAAATATACAGCTTTAGACTAGAAAGTGAGGTCTCACTAACCAAAGGGGACCTCCCCGTGGCTCTCTCCATCAGTTTTATCCGGTTTATGGAAATATTATACAACCTCATTTCTCACAGGACTCCCTCTATCCTCTCATCCAGGCTGTTTTTCTCTTCCATTACAATCTTCTCAATTTTGACAAGGGCTAGTAAAGTGTGTGATGTGCTGGCAAACTCACTGGGCCACTGTCCAACTTGACACACAAACACATGCAGGTTTGGGTGACGGCTAAGGGGAAGGTCACCTTGTCTGGACTGTTGTATGTTTCGACTGAGTGGCTCAGATTGCTGTTCCTTTAGTCATTACCACCCTGGCTAACGCGTCCCTCATCAGCCCTCAAAGTGCCATGACCCTTTGTGTGTGACTCTCATACACACAGATACATGTTTATGGAACATGCTCTGTGATTAAATAGTTTTCAAGCTTTTGATTGATTGCCAGTGTTTGTTTTAGCACCAATGTGCCGAAACGATACACAGTAGAGAGAAGAGGACTTATTCTAATTATTGTTTTTATAGATTAATTAATGTATTAATGGGGTACCTGGCAAGCAGCAAGAAGGAATGATCCAAATAACCAAAGCACACATCCTGTTATAAAAGTTCTCTTCCTAGCTGCGTCGTGTTTCCATGAAAAATGAGCATCAGTGTGTATATTGTCTTTTTTGCAGCCTGTGAAAATCTGTTGATGTTTAGTTTGTGACAGTACTTTACAAAGCATGAAACATAAATGAGCAGTTTGGCCAGTTTGCTGCAAAGCAAGTCTCTCTACGGCGTTACCGATAGTCTAAATACAGTTAGAATTTTTTGTATCAAAGCAACACAAAGTGGATAACAGTAATATCTGACCTGTGTGATGGATATCAGGGAATGTACCTGGACCCACTGTGTTTTTTTCCAAAGCTTGCAGTTCAGTGTTTGACTCATTAATTGAATATTGATTTGTGAACACAAACGTGTCTCCTGTACTCTGCAAGTTAGGCATAATTGTTTGGATTTCAGTCAGGACGGCTATAATCGAAAGAAGACGACCAGTGTTTGGCAAGAGGTATGACACTGATTAAGTCAGGAGGAGCATTAAAGAGGAGCTGGTGTGGATGTGAGCTGCAAAGTGGCTTGCAGTTGTGCAAATTGCTAAAGCAGCTTAAATGTTGCTCTTTATAAGATTCGTGAGATTTGCAGAATGGATGTGATGATGTGGCTGTCACCGAGATCAGCTGAGCTCCAGGATTGCAGCTGAGTTTGGTTTTGTGTTTTTGCTTAATCTGATTGTAGATTTTTGGGTATATTTCATTACCATTGGTGCATTACCTTAAGAGCCAGTACACAAGGTATTCAGTAGGTACAAATGTGCATTCTGAGTGGCTGCTGGCAGTTTGTAAGTGAAATAAGGTGACAGCACTGCACAAAGCACGAAAAGAGCTATTCAGTGTTCAGTGCCAAAAACCTTATGATTGCTTCAGAAACAGAACGTTCACCTTCAGAGTAAAAAGTTGTGACTTACTGTTGCAAACTAATCTGCCAACGTTTCGTCACTCATCCAAGTGACTTCTTCAGTCTCAGCTGACTGCAGGTTTCAATCTTATAAACAGTGCATCTGCATAATGACTGAAACCAGCCCACTGAAGGAACAATGGGCTGGGAGGTCAGTTCCTTCATCATGATTATGCAAATTGTCATGACCATTGATCAACAACCACTGAACAAAGTCCACTGATCAATGGCCATGAGTACCATTCACAGAGAGTTGGGGAATGGCTGCAATCACAGCATTGAAAGATGGCGATCTGCCGGTGACCAAAGCAATCACCAGGAGGTTTTTGGTGCAGCACCCTCTTTGTGACCTCCTGCAACCACTTGCCAAACGGTTGGGGAATGCACGTTACTAGCAGCAAGTAGCTGTCAGGAACGCGATGACTGGTCTCTACATCTTTGCCACTGAGGTCACACCAAGTCAGCAAAGGTTTTCAAACAAGTAATACAGCAAGTGCTGGAGTCGTGCTACCTAAGCGTGCTTACCCTTCTTCAGATGTAGGCAAAAATGACAAGCCCACAATACTTTTATTAATAATGTATACTTTATTAATCCTGTAGGAAATTACTTAGTCCTCTGCATTTAACCCATTCACTCAGTGGGCGGCTACCGGGGAGTAGTGTAAAAACGGTACCTTGCTCAAGGGTACTTCAGGGTAGCCGTTCGCTCATGGGGCAGGCACTCCACCTACTGAGCTATCCCTGCCCCCTAAAACTGAAGGGCCACGGGTAGGAGTTGAACCCGCGCCGCCCACTGTCAGGGCGCCTGCTCATCTTGCTTGAGCTAAACCGGCGCTCATTAACCATGTGTGTTATGATAACTCGTCGTATCTCAAACCTCAGTCAGTCATTTATTTATTCCCCAAAATTGTCCACCCTGCTTAAAATTATTTATACATTAAAAAAATAGAAAAATATATGAATAAATTGTGTAGTATAATAGTGCTAAAGTGTGAAAGAGTTCCCCCGCTGATTTTAAATAAAGTGATTAATGACAACGAGCAATACTTACTACTTGAAGCTGGATCACTCTGTTTGGGGGGGTTTGGCCTCTACATAATAATAATAATAATAATAATAATAATAATAATAATATTTTTTATTATTATTGTTATTGTTTTTATTATTATTATTATTGTTACTAATAATAATAATAATAATAATAAAAATGATAATAATAATAATAATAATAATTAAAACAACAATAATAATAATAATAATAAAAACGATAATAATAACTTTTTTATAGGCACTTTTGAGACCCTCAAGATCACCTTACAATAGTACAATAACAGTAAGAACAATACAGTATAATAAAATATTGTACTCCATAGCAAGATTGGATTTCGGAAATATTTTTGCCCTTTTTAGAAAATAAAATAAATAAAACCAACACATTTGCTAGGAGGTCCTTGTTGGTACATAAAGAGACATGGATCCATTTAAAATCTTAACACGGACAATGCAAATCTATTATTCTGTCCTTCCACCACAGGAAATATCTTTTTAGCTGTTAAATCTTCATCATCGGCTAGTTTCTAATTGGAAACACCCCAAACACTGTCTCTGAGAAAAGCCACCAGGCTTTTAAAGAAGCCGATAAATAGCCTGCATGTCTCCTGAGCCACGATGCGGAGACGGTTGTATAAAATGTTTGTTTCCATTATTATCTCAACAAGCGTGACTCAGCATTAGCTGGCACTTGAGTGTTAGGTGCAGAGAATCACGAAGTGATTCACAGTGTGTTTGGTTAGTGGTAGTGTCGTGTGATGCTCAAGTGTTCATCATACATAGCTCCATTAAGTGGGCACGATGCCAGCTGCTACTCAGCACCGTGCAAATTGCTCACAAGTGGCACCCTGATCTCCCTTTCATACTCTTATTCATTAAAGGTATTTCTTTGATTGTTCCATTAGTCCCACATTGTACGCATGTGTGCATTTCCCCTGCGTGCGCTCCCTGTGTATCATCCCTTTGTCTCTCAGCCTCTCTCTTGTTGTCCGTATTTATTCCTTCCTGCCCCCTCCGCCTCTTCCTGTGGACTCAATATCCCCACATAATGAGGGAATGATTCAGTTGAGTTTGGCCCGCTGCTCAGATCAAGATGCGTCAGTGTTTCTGTCTGTGTGTGTAATGTCTGGCTCGAGCACTTTGAACTGCTGGTGAAGCAGGAATGTTTGTCTCTGTTCATTGTGAGACTTTTTAGACATTTTTTTCAAAGAACACCTTTTTAAGCTGATGAATACGCTGGCGGAGACATGTGTCGCCACAGCGAGCAAATGCTTCCTTTTCTTGTCTGATAACAAAAGAGATGCCTGCGTGCCGCCATCACAACCGCTGTCCTATTCAGTCTTCGCTGCACTCATCTGCGCCCGCAGGCTACATAGGATCTCATCCATACACGATGCAAGCACACATGTCCCACCCACACTCGTGTTCCGCCATGTGGGCCGCGGTGTATCACGTGACCGACTGGCCAGTGGGCACACTCTGGTCAGCCTGATGTTTGGTAGTGCCGTGCAGTCTGTGCCTTCTGCAGCCCCTTTGAACTCTCACTCCAGGCCCCTTCAAGCACAGGGCAGCACTGCGCAGTGGCAGACTATGGGGGCGGCCGGGGAATACAGTGTCAACCCTGTCAGGAGAGGAGGAGCAGCATCCAAGAGGTGGAAGCAGAGAAAGAGGATGTTGAGTAACAATCAGGGAAGCAAGTATGTCAGGCTAGAAGGTGGGAGTGTTAAAAAAAGAGAGGAGGTGGGTGACAGAGTGTAGGAGGACAGAAGTGAAGTGCAGGTGGAGAGAACATCAGGATGGATGGACATGGAGAGTATGATGAGTAAGTGAGAAAAAGAAAAGGGGCAAGAGACCACTATTTGACATTTGAGAGAAACGATGTCGTCATCAGTTTTGTGTTATTCACTGCTGTATGTTCAGGCAGTGCTGCTTTCCCCCTCTATTACAAATGCAAATGTCACCCTGTCCTTTTAATAATTTGACTTTTTTTTAATATCTCCTTCGAGGGGAACACAGTGATGGATGGGTGCAAACAAAGACTTTAATGGAATACCTTCACCTTTCCCCATCACGCGCCCCCACAGGGCTAAGCTGTGCCACTGGTAAACAGTTTCTGTTTAGAGGATTTGGCTCCAGGTGACTCCTTTTGTACAAAACACCTTATGCGGCCCGAATCACAGGCTACCTGTAAATCTTATATAATGTGATAAAAATAAAATTGCTGAAAGATATTTTTAAATTCTACAACCACTTGCTCGTGGACAGCACAGTTGTGGCTGTGATAACGGCGAGATGTTTTTAGAGTCGATAAAATTAGATCTGTTTTGTAACTCTTTTGAAGGAGCACAGCTAAAAACAGATGTAGTTTTTTTTGAGTTATTTGGAGCCATTGGGTAACACGGGTGAAATTCTGTACTTGTTATATATGAATACAATACAGAAATCGAGTTCACGACTCCTTGCTTCAGACTTTGCTGAAGTATTTCACACATGATGATCCAGTGCAGACTTTGTAAGGTGCAACCCACCACCATTTCTAATGACCTATAAATGGTGGTGGTCTCTGTCACATAGAGACTAACAACCATCTGCACTCACATTCAGGCTACGTCCACACGTACACGGGTATTTTTGAAAACAGAGATTTTCCGTTTTCATTTTAAAAAATAATCCCGTCCACACGTAAAGGCAGAAATGAAGGAAAACGCTGCTAGGAACATGCCAAAGCAACAGGTGGCGCTATATTCCTAACCGTGCAGAAATGTTGGCCAATCAGAAGTCTAGAAGCCTCGGTGGGAAATAGTAAACAAAGCTGGGGCATAGAAGCAGAACCGAGTCGTGTGTGTGGAGGGACAGTAACTGTGTGTGTATATGTAAGTATTTAAACACTGCAGAGAGAACAAGTAACAGTAACAGTATTGTAGAAATTCATTTCACCGAAACAATAACGTGGCGCACACTGTGACGTCAAAAAAGGCGCACACCTTTGACGCTGCCTTTTCTCCGTTTTTCTCGTCCACACGTAAATGCAAAAACGAAGTTTTAGAAAATATCCACCCTGGCAGGCGTTTTTAGAAATCTCCGTTTTCAGTGACCGAAAACGCCGTTTACGTGTGGACGAAAGGTGCAAAAGCACAGAAAAATCTGCGTTTTCAAAAATACTACGTGTGGACGTAGTCTCAGACTTATGGGTAATTTAGATTTACCAATTAACCTAACCCTAATACTTGCATGACTTTTAACTGTGGGAGGAAACCAGAGAGAAGCCACTGCAAACAGCCAGACCTTCTTGTTGTGAGGTAACAATGTTACCACCATGCCACCGAGATGTCGATCCAGGCTTAACAAAAGTAGCAAAGCTATGATTACAGGGCTTTTCCTTTTTGTCCTCGACAGGTTAAACCACAATAAATAGCAGTAGCATACAGATGGTGTGTGTATAGTTGTCTGCCTCTTATAACCCTGGTGATTTTCCTGTGGTTGGAAATCTTGAGTGATGTTGTGAATTTTGTGAGTCCAGGCAACTAACTAGTCTCACTAGATTGCATCATGTCATCTCAACAAGAACAAATTAAGTTGTTGAATTTCATGCAGATCCTACATGATTTAATTATGTTCACCATAGAAACGTGAAACTATTTTGTTCAAACTACAAGTTAGACTTTTGTAAATGTAACAACCACCCAATTTACTTTTTTTCAGTGTACCCTAATATTCTTTGATGAGTAATGATGCAGAAGTATTGATGTTAACACTTGTTAAAGATCATTGACTGACAGGGATAACAAAAACGTGCACGTTAACTGTGACGCAATTGATATAGAAAACTGTTAAAAAAATGTTAACAAAAAATACCAGAATCTCAAGCACCTGGAGATTAGCCTGTGTGACACAAGCCCAAAGTGTACAGTGCTGCAACGCTTTAATCAGCTGAAGAGCAAAAGTGTGATCATAGATAAAATGTTTCAGGTTCAGTATTTGACAGATGACACAGCCGAGTGGATTTAAGTCAGTAAGCTTTAAAAAACTGAAAAACACATTGGTTAAAATCTGTGGTCAGAGTCAGTGAGAGTCCTCTACGCTGCACACGAGTAGTGAAATGTGCTTAAACTGTAATAGCGATAGCATGCTGCGGTACAGGAAGGATTGCACGGCACATGTGGGTGGTTTGGGTGTTGCCCTGAAACAGGAGGGATACGACTGATTTAACAGTGAGCATCTCTCAGAGTAACATCTGAAGCACCTCTGATGAGCACAGTGTGTACACAGGATGTGTTCGAGCACAGCGTCAGCCTTCGGTTCTTCATAAAATTCTTGTAGATGTCCTCATAAGATTAAAGCAAATAGACTTCTGTTAAAAGTGATGTCCCGTCATGTTTAAGGCTGAAAAACACTCCTGTGTGATGTACAGTAAACCACTCATCTTGTACTGCTTTTGCTGTGGTGCCACTTTTGACTGTTTATTTGACTTGATGCTGCAACAGAAGGAAGTGAGAGACTAACGATCCCCACAGGTGTAACCGTCAATAGTGCTGAGGTGACGGGGGGGTAGCCATAGAGACAGGGCTTTCACAATCTCATATTGTCACTTCACAGTTATCTTGGTCAAAAAACGATAACAATAATGAAATACCAACATTTTAAAATGAGGAATAATTGCAATATTACTGTCAGTCAAATTTGGTGAGTTAATTGAACTAAAATTACAATAAATTACGAGTGTTTGGTGCAGAACGGTATGCACTGCAAAAAAAGGACAACTGCACAGTTATTTATGATAATATGTGATATGTGTTACCATCATTTGTATGGTTGTCATGTCATCCCTGCACGCAGCCAGAGGACAGTATTTTAAACGGGAGGGTCAGTAATGACTCCATGGCCAAGATCATGTGACAGCGCAAACAGGAACGCCTCCCTGTGGATGCTGCAATGAATAATGCACCATGTCAACAAACTGAAGCGCTGTGCCTCAGTGTTGCCACATTAAGGCTTCGCCCAAATCATAAACTATCTCTCCCATTAGTTACCGATTCATTATTTCTTGAAAGACGTGTCTCAGAAATGTCATGCTTTGCTACTTTGAGAATCACAATGCTACATTTGCACGCTGCCTATGTTAAATGCACGTGTGACAAAACATCTGTTTGCTTTCCGACTATCTCGACAAACAGATTGTGCGTATGTCTGTGTACATGGCGGCTTGTGCGTTTGGATCTGTTCACATCCAAAAGAACGTACTGGTTTTGTGGGTCTGTGTGTGCACACTTGAACAAATTGCCATGTCCCCCTGCGAGGCTGCCTTTGTAAGTGTGTGAATGTTGTTGTGTGTCTTCACTGCACTGGAATTTTCCTGCTCCTTCATTAACACTAGGGTTAAATCAGCAGCTGACAGCAGCTGTGTTTGGGGCCGAAAGGACATGAGCACTCATCTGAAGTAGATTAGGGAGGAGAGCGTGTGTGTGTGTGTGTGTGTGTGTGTGTGTGTGTGTGTGTGTGTGTGCGCGCGTACCCATGCCTGTTTGTGTGCACAAAGCCTACACTTCCACCAACCTACCCTTGCTCTATACCTTTCTCCTTGTAGCTTTACTGTGTCCCGATCAATACTCAATCCGTGGAGGATCTGGACTTTATGGAGCTGTTACAGTCCCCCTGTGCGTGCATTATGAATGAGCCCCACAAGGCTGCTGGCTAAAAGATAGCGTAACAAAGCTCAGCAATAACAAAGGGAAAGATGAAGCGCGTACAGCCGCAGTAGTCCATTCTTCTGTTATAACAAAATTTCGATTACATTATCGATCAGCCTGCAGCGGGACGGACGAAATCATAATTCCAAAACAGATCAGGGATGGTTGATTGGAAGATTATCGCACCCTCGAACAACACTGCTGCGCCTCGGAGAGTTTGTAAAGACTTCACACTGTCAAGAAAATGAAGCCGGAGGGCAGGTTAGTCATGAGTTAAACAAACTGAGGTTTTCAGAGCACGAGACAAACTGTTGTTCGTCGGATAGAAACCTGAACGAAACTCAGGGCTTAATTCCTCTTTCCATGTCTACTTGTTATTTCTCAAAGATATAGACATAGTGCCTTGGAACTTTGGCAAGTTTGAGCAATTTACATCTAAGAACCGCACAGTCACTATCCCTGTACTATTAAAGAAAAAAGTTCTTCATTGCAAATGAGTAGCATTAAAGCATCTCTTTCTTCTTCTTTCTCTTTTCATGTAATATTCAGTTTGTTCTCTTGCCCAAGAGTGGTCTTAAGCGTGCCGGAATTGGAATCCAAGGTATCGGGCTTCAGAAGAAAACATGGTAAAAACGTCAGTGTTTCAGAGAGTTCAGTAATGATGGTTAAAGCTCAAATATGTTAGAGCTACAGGGCGGCTGCAGCATTTCAGTCTTAAAAAAAAAAAAAGAAATTCAAAATCATCCCCCATTTTTCATCTGGCGCTTATCATCATCTCAGAACGTGCGTTGCATTTACTTGGGTAAGTACAAATGTTGCTGCTGCTGCTGCTGATTGATAATTACCAGAGAGCAAAAAAACAAACAAAAAAATCTCTCAGATCTCTCAGAACTGAGTGGGGGGCAGAAACGACCCCCCCAAGCCATGGGTCATATTAGCATATTTAGCATATGCAAACACTTTATTGCTTTTTACTGTTTGATTTATTGCCTAAACCTTCTTCTGTGTAGTACGGAGGACCAAAGCTGCCAACATCCAGAATAAATAAAACGCCATGCATTCTTCATGCTCACTTCTGTCCCGCCAATACGTGAAGACTTGACCCTGTGGCGTCCTTCGAATTACACTCTCCCTCGTTTGCGTAGTGAAGCAGAAAGACATAAATAACTCTGAGGAAATAAATTGGCAAAGAAATAAAAGCATGGCTAAGTAAACAGAAATAAATACAGAAGCAAATTAAAAGAGGAAATGTCGGTCTGTGTCACATATTATTAATTTTTAATGCCGATTTGCTGTTTTTAAATGCATACTGGTTTATTTATTGAGTATTTTTTCTTGTTTTTGGCAGGATGGGAGACAAAAATCCTGATTTTGACATGTTTCAGTAAAATAAAAAAAAGAGCACGGGATTAATTAACGATGGCCCAGTTCCATTAAGTGTGCCAGTAAGCCATGACAGTGAACCAGTGTACACAAAAGCATTCGTTTAAGTCACCAAACAGTTTCTAGAAAATACTTCTTACTTATAAGCTTTTGCTTTGATTTATTTATTTTAAATAGTACTGGGGACTGTGTGTTTGACAGATAAGCATTTGGATTTTATTTTTATGTATTTTTCATACATGTTACTTGTATCTTTGCTTGCATTGCAATTTTTTAGCATTCCCCCGCAAAGGTGGGCGCAGTAATAGAAATTCAGTTTGAAATTACTCACAGTTATTACATATTATTTCTTTGCCAGTTACATATTTATATAAGTCTATTTATTGACATAAAAGCTAATCAAAACTGCTGTTAGGAAGCGGTTAGTACCTATTAGCTATTGACGTTTGTGTCTAAGTGGCAGGTGGGTTACACAGTGGCCTTAAGACTAGATAGCATTTGCAATTTATAGCCACCAGCCTGTGGTATTAATGTTTTTTTTAAATAATTTTTTTAAACAAATACACAACCTTTGCTTTTGATTAGATTGAAAATTTAAGACTGGCTGGGCCTGGTTATCAAGTAGTTTTTGAGTAGCTTTAAGTAATCTAAGAAACCTTTTATTAACCCTCACCTGTAAAAGGCTGATGGGGTGTTGTCGTCACGCTGCGACGACCCGGCGGTGCAAGATTTTGAATGCAATAAGTCAGAGTTTGAAATTGATAACATAAATGTATCTACTAAAGGCTGAGGGGTAGCACTGGCGGCTTCCAGTATTCCCAAAATGTATCTCAGGCACCTTTTTCCAGTTTGTGTTCTTACTGAAAGTTGAAGCCACAGGCCTATACCCCATGAACTTTACAGTAAACGTCTCAATTAAATCGCTGCGTTGTGTTTCAGTTGGCTTTGGTTTTCTTTGTTAGTGTACTTTTGTCTCCTCTTGCTATTCTTTATAAATGTTCTTTTTTAATTCAGAGGGTTTCTTTTACTGTGTATTTGAAAGTGAAATCACCTGTAATAGTACATAACCAGTAGAGGTGGGAATCACCATACATCCCACGATACGATATTATCACAATACTTAACGCACGATACGATATTATTGCAATTTTTTAAAATATTTTGCGATATTCAGATTCTGTACATAAAGGTAAACTTTATCAATATTCATTTTCTCTAATATCAAAGTCTCACACTCAGTCTTTCTCTCATTTCAGTTTGATTGTTGACAAACTGAACGGTTTGTATTACAGTCTAGTCCAACTTAACTGAATCAACCATCTGGTACAATTATAGCTATTCTGAACTATGCAGTTTATGAAAACTATGCAGCCCCTTCAGCAACTGAAGAATTTGAAAGTAAATTAAAACAAAATATAATTTTACATTAAATAAAAAAGTTTTAAACTTAATTAAAATAAAACATGTCTTAAATTAAAATAAGTAAACTGTCATGTTTATTGCTGCCATAAACAAGTTAAACACATTTGGACAGTGAAGGAATGTCAGGATTCTTGCTCAGAAAAAGGATCAACATGCTCTGAAGTCAGAGCACAAAAACCTTTTTTGTAACAAAGTATCGATTTCTGCTGTCCCTGTATCCATACATTATTAGCAAACAAAATATCACCATGCTACACAGTATCCATTTTTCCCCCACCCCTAGTGTCCAGTGCAAATGATTAAAAAAGACAAGTGCAAGTGTAGTTTCTATTCATCATTAAAGACATAAATTCAACTACTTGTCATTACAATCAATTTAAGCCTTACCATTAACACATATAGAAAACCAGAGGCTTAAATACTGTTTCAGTTTTGACACTCTTTAGCTTCTACTTCTTAATAAAAACATTTCAAAAGAGTTCTACGATGAGGAACAGCTCTAATAACTTTATTTATATATTATTTACTTTTGGGATTTAATATAATCCCAAAGCGACCATGGCTCAGGGGGTTGGGAAGTGTATCTGTAACCGGAAGGTCGCCGGTTCGATCCCTGGGCTCTCTGTCCTGGTCGTTGTGTCCTTGGGCAAGACACTTTACCCTACCGTGCCTACTGGTGTTGGCCAATGGTGCGATATGGCATCCAATAATAATCCATTATTATTGTTTCAACACCAATCCAGAACAAGCACCATGCTACAAAGTATCCATTTTTCCCCCACCCCTAATAACCAGTGGATTAACAAAGCTTGACAGTGTGAGCGTATTTTGTTGTGTTCATGTTCAGGAGATTACATGTGGTCATTAACTGCACTGACGTCTGCATTACTTGTTCTGTACTGCACGCACACACACACACACACACACACACAGGACCCTATTTGACCTTTTTACTTGTGTCTTGACATGTTTGCTGCCCTTGTTCTCACTAGCTTGTTGTTGGAACTTGTTGCCTCCCCCTTAACACACAAACACACACACATTACACCCCTCTCAACCCAACCCGCTCCCCTCAGTCCTCCTCAGCGCTTGGGTCACCTGTGTTGATTTACTGTCAAATCTTCCAGGATTATCAGTAATCCCACAGAAGTACAATCTGTTGGCTGACAGCTGTGCTCGCTCTAACAGTGTTGCTGTTTCCTGCGCATACACTGCCCTATATACCCGAAAAAGCCTCTCTTCCTCCTCAGAAAAAAAAAGAGGGAAAAAAACCCATTAATTTTCTGCATCAATGGATTCCAATTGACAATATTCTGCAGCCCATATCTGTGGTATTTTGTTGTATTTGACTATAATGTGGCGCTGCTTTCTTCTTTGATGGATTAGAGGGTTGGTGTAAATTTATTGCTGGTAAATAAATATGATATTGGATATAGATCCTCCTGTGGGGTTTCACCCTCGGTTTATCAAGGCTGGTCTTTTTGAACATTACAGGGAATGACTCGCTAATAATTTAGCCATCACGTCTCACAGTTCACTCAGTGAGTAGGTGTTCAATCAAGCCCAAAAGAAATAGTCGTGCATCTCCTTTTTGTCGTAGATGAATTGAAGCGGGAATAGAAAAATGACTGAGACAATCAAAGCTTTACATATATATTAGTTTTATTGATCCAGCTGCCCTTTAATTTGCAGTATATAATAATGTCAACATGATGCTATACTATTGCACTTTGAAACGAACTGCAATTCATTTCCATAGTTATTTACCGTTGCTGCACCGGCGAATCATTTCTTATACAGAAACATTGGAAATAAGCTTTGAAAAAGGAAGAGGAAGTACAGTAATCAGGATTCTAGGTGATCGTTTTCTCCATATATCCTCCACAGGTGGTGTACAAGAACAACGATATCCGCCTGGAGCTCTCCCGCCTTGCCCGCATTGTCGACCCCAAGATGAAGCTCCAGGGTGACGTGGTCTTCAAGTGCGAAAACGTTCCCACCCTCGACCCCATCAACTTCGAGACCCCGGAGTCCTACCTGGCCTTGCCAAAATGGAACACCAAGCGCGTGGGCTCCATCTCCTTTGACTTCCGCACCTCCGAACCCAACGGGCTGATCCTCTTCACCCACGGTAAGCCTCAGAACAGGAGGGACGCGAAGGGCCAGAAGAACAACAAGGTGGACTTCTTTGCAGTGGAGTTGCTCGATGGAGGGCTCTACTTGCTGCTAGACATGGGCTCCGGGACTATCAAGGTCAAAGCAACGCAGGCGAAGGTCAACGACGGCTCCTGGCATCATGTGGATATCCAGAGAGATGGTCGCTCAGGTAAGGATGAAAGAAAAAAGACGGATAAAGGTTGAAATGTCTGTTTTTGTGTTTTTAAGTTATCCTTGCTGAACTTTCACAGATGTTTAACATCCCTGTTAAATCAGCTGTGTGCTTTGAGAAGGCACAGTGGTCCTGCCAGGTCACTGGTGTCCTGTTTTCTCTGATACACACACAAATACATAAGAAAAAAATGGCTTCAGTCAAAAAAATTGAACTTCTGCTTCAGTTAAAACCGTGTTGCCTTTGGCTGAACGGTACAAAGTATAAATTTATAGGCAGAGAGCTGACAGGGCAACTAAAACATGTTCAGAAACAGAGTAATAAATACAGAAGAAAAGAGAATTGCAACTGTGCAATATTTACTTATGTAATACACAGTGAAGCATATCTTGTTTTGTTCTATTGCTATTGGGACTTTTCTATTTTTAAGCAGTAGTCAGCTTTTTAAAATGCCAAAAGAATTAAAGACAAAATTGCATCTTTAATGCAAAGACATCAAGTTTACATCCACTCACCGTGGGCATGGATGGAATTTGGATTTTAATGATTTCTTTGAACTGTGCTTTTTCCAGGCTGAAATGACTGCACGCCATACATCTTTAATGAATTTGAAAAACAACTCTTTCAATTTATTTTGGATTTTCTCCACTCCACAAAAAAGTATACAAAAGCATACATACAGGCTCAGATATATACACACATCCACACTGATATTTGTGTCACTTTAGCCATGAACACGTTTCTGGTATAATTCTGGCTGGATATTCATTTGTTTTTTTCTTGGCACATTTGGTAGAGTTCATTTAAATTCATTGGTTTCATGGCACAGACCCAGCTTCAAGCTGAGTCGAGCTTGAAAATTGTTGATTTTGGAGCACAGGCTTCTTTGTTGATTGGTACCCACTCGGCCAACGAAGGCGTGGACAAAATCTTGTCACGTTAATTTGGATAAAATCCAAATCTTTAGTGAACATGCTGAGACACAACATAACACGAGGAAAAATACTTGGAAACACAACTGGAAAGCTTGACTGCGCAGTAGATGAAGAACGGCAGGTGACAGAGCATGGATATATTATATGTGTGTATAAATGAACAGGACAAAGTGAATCTGACAGCAGTGCAGAAACATAAATGCAACCAAAATCCAAAAGCATGGCCAAAACTGCAGAACTGCTCGCTTGACTGTACACTCACATTTTGCAAAAACTGACAAACTCTTCAGTCAATTACAAACAAAAACTAAAAAACCTAAAATAGCAACGACAAATAGGGGAACATGAATTAATTTGCATAACCATTTATCTCTCAGTTGACTACAGTCTTCGTAACACTAGTGAAACTAGCTTTGATGTAATGAAATTGCTTTGCTTCAGAAAATACAGCTTGTGCATACTCACAGTGAAATTATACCAGCTCAAATGTTGCAATGCTGCAGTGATTCAGCTTTTCCTGCATCCCCACTCCGAGATGATGGAAACTATCTCAATATATTAATACAAGCATTGATTTATTGCCAGGATAAAAGTCGTATCTCTCTCTAGATAGCTACTGAGTCCATTTCCCCTTACCTTCCTCTATCTGGATGTTCTCTGACCTCATAACATGGGCAAATACACAGAAAGTACTAGAAGAAGATTATATTAGAGAAAGGGGCTCGAAACTTCTTTCGCCTTGAGCTCCGAACCCAACACAATCTCTGCATTAGGTGAGATCCTCCAGAGGACTTGGTTGTGTTAGACGGCATTACAGCCCATGTTATATATCAGGTTAGAGCAGCCAATTTAGCCATGTGTCAGAGCTCGCTGCTTTGATTAATCACCGGCACAGCCCCCAGTGCGATAGCAGAGTAAAAAGTAGGATTTTCAGGGGGAAAAAGAGGAATGAGACAGATATATGGATATCAGACTGAGGGATGGTTAAGAACAGCCATAATCACACTTGTGGCTTGAGTGAAATGTTAATAGGAGTTGCAAGTGAATTAAATTTTCTGTCCACAAAGAACTATATCCAGGATCTCTCTCTGAAGGACGGCAAGGTGAATATAACGTAAAGTGAGAACTCACAGTGCACCACTTTCAGACAAGCCAAGTTTAGGCTTTGTAGTGAAAGTGATGTTTTCATCTGTTGTGTCCCTCGCATTAAAAAGAGCTGATAATGAGCTGAGGCAGTGTAGTAGACAAAGAGCTAATGAACCTGTTTATTTCTTCCTGTAAGTTCATAATCATCGAATAAGGTCATAAAAGTGTTCAAATAATTAAAAATCTTGACATAAAATATGAATATATGGCCTTGGGTAATGACATTATGTATGCATGATGTTTTATGGACATGCAGAGCAGTCTGGGGGATTTTTATGGAGTTTAAAAAAACAGACACACACAGAAAAGTCTATAATTTGGGAGACAAACAGATTCTCTTTGCTTACCTTTGATTTTGGTATTTGTACGTCTAACACCAAATGTTAACTTGAAAAGATCTGAAGTGTGAGAAAAATAACATGAACAATATAACACAGTCTACCACAGCACAAAAAGAGTGTCTCGTGACTGCAGGGGTTATTTCACCTGTTGCATTAAAGTGCAGCTGTAAAATGTGATCTATTTCCTCTGGACAACGCAGCAAAGAACCCGTGTTAAATCTTTAGGCACTTTGTTACTAGCAGCCTGCCACAAAAACACATAATTTGTTCTCATTTCTTTAGTTGAAAGACAGATAACACAGTTTGACAGGCATGTAATGGTACTTTTGCACCGGCAAGGTTATTTCAAATAACTGTTATTACAAAATAACAAGTGGAGGAAGAAGTGGCCTAAAAGGGTATCTGCTGCTGAGGAGTCGTATCTGAAAGTCATGTCCTCAAGAAAAGGAAAATCCAGCAAAGACCTCACACAGGACCTGATGCATCTGACCTCCAGCTGATTAGATAGATGTGAACCCAAAAGCAGACGATGGAAACAGAATCTGGATTTAAACTGAAAGTGTGCCGTTTATTTTGGCAGAAACACAAAAACACGGATTTCAAACTAAACAGAGGAATGCCTAAACTGGGGAAACTAAGCAAATAAACACTAAAACCAGGGGGATGGAAACCAGGAGGGAAACACAGCTAGTGCTAATCACACACACAGAACCGAGAGGTAGCAAAACTGAACACACTGTACACAAGACAAGGAACTATCCAAACAGAAACGCAGACTAGACACTGGAGCTGTGGAAGAGCAGACATGAAAACTTAACTAGACGTGGAACACAGGAGGAGGCACAGTAACAAATCTGGAAACAAGAAATCACTAAATACAAGAGAACTTAGGGAGCTAGAACTACAAGAGACTTGGGCTACGTCCACACGTACCTGGGTATTTTTGAAAACGCAGATTTTTCTGTGCGTTTGCACCTTTCGTCCACACGTAAACAGCGTCTTTGGTCACTGAAAACGGAGATTTTTAAAAACTCCGGCCAGGGTGGATATTTTTAAAAACTCAGTTTTTGCATTTACGTGTGGATGCGAAAACGGAGAAAGCGCAGCGTCAAAGGTGTGCGCCTTTTTTTGACGTCACACTGTGCGCCACGTTATTGTTTCAGTGAAATGAATTTCTACAATACTGTTACTGTTAATTGTTCTCTCTGCAGTGTTTAAATGCTTACATATACACACACAGTTACTGTCCCTCCACACATACGACTCTGTTCTGCTTCTATGCTCCAGCTTTGTTTACTTTTTCCCACCGAGGCTTCTAGACTTCTGATTGGCCAACATTTCTACACGGTTAGGAATATAGCGCCACCTGCTGCTTTGGCATGTTCCTAGCAGCGTTTTCCTTCATTTCTGCCTTTACGTGTGGACGAGATTATTTTTTAAAACGAAAACGGGAAATCTCAGTTTTCAAAAATACCCGTGTACGTGTGGACGTAGCCTAAACCATAGAAAACACTAAATCGAAGAATATACAAAACCCAGAAAAACACAAACACTGGGTCCCAGACTCAGTACCATGACGTCATGAGATTTTGATCCACCTTGAAGTGCAATCTGGAATGCATCTGGCTGGCAATAGCTTCTATAGATAGAAAAACACACAGTGGAACACCATCAGTCATGGATTGCCCTCCCCAGTGCCCAGACCTGCATATTACTGAAGCAGTGTGGGATCATGCTGACAGAGAACAGAACAAATGAAATGTCCAAAGAAGAGCTTTGAATGCCTGGAGAGCTATTCCTGCAGACTACTTAAAGACGTGACATAAAAGCTTGGCTAAGAGCATTCAGACTGTGTTGAAGAATAAAGTTGGTCAAACCAAATATTGACTTTCAGGCTTTTACAAACACAGTTTCTGCCTTAAACACCGTTTTTCCACGTATGTTTGTGCATGTTTCAATAAATCGTTACACCTTTTGTCCTTGCAAAATAAAAAGAAATGAGGAGTTTCTAAAGTGCTTTTCGACAGTACTATATGAGCGATCGTTGAGTGTCCACAGGTGCAGACAGCGACCTACTCTGTAACCTTTTCCCAGGAGACGAGTAGTTTTGTCAGATTTGAGGGTTTTTTTCTTTGATTTATTTTGTTCAGCCTTCTTTTCTGTTATTTGGTGACACAAATAGAGTTTCCCTGAAGAGCTCGTTAAAGTCTGTGATCAGTGCAATTTTGGCTGCCAAACATAGGTTTGCACCTCCACTTACTCAGCCCACATCTTTAGCACGGGGTGGTGTGCTGCGCTATTTCTATCTTTCATAATTTTGCTGAGTGCATCTCTACTTTGTTAAAGCTCTCAGGTACAAAATTACAAAAAGAAATCTGTCATTTTCAGCTCTGTCCTCACCTTGATGAATGGAAAAAAGGACTGTCAGTCTCTTTGAAAGGTTCTGGAAAGAACTATAGACTAAAGGTAATAGATGTAACTTGGGTTCAAGAAATGTAGCTGAAGCAAGCAGTGTTTTTATTCGTCAGCCAGTAGAACATGACTGTAAAATACGAGGCCTGCTTTGAAAAACACCACCAAGAAACATGTCAGAGTGGATACCTCAGCATTTTTTGAACACAAGTCGATTAAATGATATTTTATTTGTCAGTAATCGCCTTTTTCCCCCTTCAGGCATCATTTCAGTAAACAGCCGTCGGACCCCTTTCACAGCCAGCGGGGAAAATGAGATCCTGGACCTGGAGGGGGACCTTTATCTGGGCGGTCTGCCCGACAGCCGAATGGGCTTGGTGCTCCCGACTGAGCTCTGGACAGCTATGCTCAACTACGGCTATGTGGGCTGTGTTCGGGATCTGTTCATCGACGGCCGCAGCAAGGACATCCGGCAGATAGCTCAGTCGCAGAACATGACCGGCATCAAGTCTTCGTGCAGTAAGGTGACGGGGAAACAGTGCGACAGCAACCCCTGCAAGAACAACGGGGTCTGTAAGGAGGGCTGGAACCGCTTCATTTGTGACTGTACCGGGACCGGCTTTTGGGATAGTACCTGCGAGAGAGGTGAGAGTCCTTTCCAGCCACTTTCTGCGTGCTGTTTGTCTTGCATCTTATGGTGATGATTTTAAAATCTTACTGTCTTCGGCAGAGGGTTTATCGATCTGAGAGTACAAGACCTTTAATGCGGTTCACTCAGCTCTCCTTTTATATTCTAAAAACCATTTCTTCAGTGAGCTTATGGAGCGGTGTTTTGCTGCTTTTAGACAGTATATTGTGTATCTTACAAGGTGCAGTGGTTGACAGTGAAGTAGCTTTGCAGAGTTCAAGTATCTTTTCTGTCTGTTTTTCTAAATATGGTTGAAAAGTGGTGGCGGTGTAGCTGCTGCTTACTAACTATAGACAGCGCTCTGTTACAACAGAAGTGTGACTTGGCACACTTGGTTCACATTATTTATGGAAGGATTTGCTGAAAGATTTAATAGGAGGTTTTTCAAGCATTTTCTTTCCTGGGAAAGATTCTAGAAAGAAATTGAACTTTTCCCAGTTGGTGAAATGGGCTCTCCTTGTCTGAGTTTTAAGAGCTTGGCCACATGAAGGTTTTATGAGATGGAAAGAATAGGGACACTCCAAGCTGTGGGAGAGTATATTATTGGGCTGTTGTTCAGATTGCTCTTGACTCTTTCACTATTTTACAAAGATTTTCAGGATTCAGTGGAGAGATTTAAGTACTTTCCCAAGAACTCGAGGCCCGTAAAGAATCGTACGTGTATGACGGATAATGAGCATCTAGAGAGTAGGTGCTTAAAGCCAGCATTAAGTGTGAGTGTAGCATGTGTGACAGCATTGACTGATTAACACATTCAAAGGGGGGAAATCAAAACGTACCCAATGTAGATGTAGGTCTGTTTTGTAGTCATTGGTTTGGAAAATGCATTCAGGTGGAGACAGACATTTGTTCCTTTTGTTGTTGCTGATACTGCATGTTTAAAAAAAGCAATCGTAAAGTAGCTCTTCTTATTCGCAGATGAAACTCAGAGTTAGAAAAGACAGATCAATATTCAGTAATGTACTATCATAAATAATTTTTCTGCAAAAGTAAATTTTGCATTGCAGTAATGTGGAGAATGTTGAAATGTGAAAGAGGTAAAATTCCAGGGGGAGCTGGCTCTTTTCATCGAGTTAACCTTGTGCTAGTCCGACCGCTGCGCCTGGCGTAGTGTGGGCGTCCGTCATGTTTTATTTGCACAAAAAAGGGGGAAAGAAAAAGGCAGATGTGTGAAGCCAGCTGTGCCTGGCTAAAAACCACTCAGTCAGTGAACTTCAGTCACCTTAAACCTTCGGGAAGAAAACTTATCACTCGTCTTTGTCCTGCTCTGCTCCTTCCCGCACATCAGTTTCTTAACTGTCATATCTCTGCATTCATGCAGACTGATGCCATTGTTTGAAAACTCGGCAGGTCTGCTTGAGAACAAAGCTTTACTCTGTTCAGCAGTGGATTGTTTTGGGGGGGTTAAATAGTGAGGCTTGAGGTGTGATGACATGCTGATGTTCCTGATGCTGTTATGACTGAGTGAATGCATCATCTTTATGCGTTATGCTGCTAGAATTTGAGATAATGTTGGACTGTGCAACACACACAGCAGCTGAAACAGTTATTTTTCATTCCCACTCCATAATGGTTTGTTTCCTGATCCTGGTGAGAACGATTTCACTTCACCAAATTCCAAAACAGTTGAAATGATGCCTCTTTTTTGGCCGTGGAGCTTTTTTCCTTGAGGGTATCATTTGGATTTTCATGGCTTGGGTTTACAAACTAAAGTTTTTTGTTGTTTTTTTAAAGATAAGCATTAACTGTTGATGACTGTTTGTCAGGCAGTGCTGTTTGTTGCAGGCAGCTACCACATAATAGGATGTCAGGATATCTTGGCCTTTAGTGCTCCAGTTTTTTAATTAGCAGACAACTAAGAGTACCACTCCAACTTCACACTTGCCAACAGCAAATATCATGAAAAAACAAACAAATAACTGTACAGCTGCATATACAATGAGCTCCGACGTACACATAGTGTTGTATAAGCAGCCCACTCACTGCATTAGCCTTAACAAGCTAAAGTTATTGTGATAAGTAATGAAAACATCTCAGGTTATGAACATTTTACCATACTGTTAATTCAATGTTTGCATCTGAAACTCACACTGCTCTTGTAAATGCAGAAGTCATCAGCGGCTTTGAGGTGCACTGATGATGAGCATTCAGATTCCCGTTTTTGAATTCTGGTCCATACTGTTTGCTTTCTGCCTTTTTGTTGTCTATAGCCTGTCGATATCCATCCTCCTCAAACACAAAATATCTCAATACCAAACTCTTAGTCATACGCTGCATAAAAACATGGATCTGTTTCTGAAAAGCAGTGCATGAAAAGCCTTAAAGCTGCGTCTTCAGTCTTCTGCAATACAGCGTGATGATCATTTAGTAAATTATGGGGAACAGATAATTGAGCAGTGTCATTCTTGGTCATATTCACCCACTTCAGGAGTTCACAAACCAGCACGGTTAAAGACTCCTGTATATCTTTATGTTTATGTCTTTCCTTTTTCTTTCACTGACCTGCTGCTGGATATTGTGCTACACAAAAACAGTTTACTTGCGATTCCTCCAGCCTCATCTTAAGAACTCAGTCTTTCTTCAGATGTAGAGAAAATTTCAACCCAAAAACTAATTATATCAAATCGGTGTCTTAATGGTAAAAACATGGACAGAGCTGCCTCGACATCCTTCCCACCCAGTGTGTTGTCCTTGTGGTCTGGCCTGAACCATGTCAGCCAGAGCTCCTGTTAGTGCGGAGGCACCACAGCTCAATACTGTAGCCCTCTCAGTTTGCTGCTCACTTTCTCATATTGAGTGGGGCTAGCCACCCCGCAGAGGAGTCTCATCTCGGGCTGCTGGTATCAGTGATGTAATTCATTCAGTCGCTAACCAAAGCTCGCGACCACAGGTGAAGGGCTGTAAAGAAGCCTGAGCAATAAATTGAAAGCTTTGATTTGTAGCTGTCAAAGTGAAGACAGATCTCAGTGTTACTCCCTAAAGGTGAATTATTGCCTTTAGGTCCTCTGCAGTGCTCACTGTTTGTTTTGAATTAAGGCTGCCACAAACGATTATTTTGATAGTCGACTAGTCATCGATTATTTTTGCGATTAGTAGACTAATCAGATCATCATCCATTGGATGTAAAACGTACAGCTTATTGCACCAGCAGCATCTGCTCTTATATAACTATCATTAGCTTACAGCTTTAAGTGTTTAAGGTATGTGCTAACTAAAAATAAAGACAAGATGATAGTTTATTAAATTTTAATGAAATTTGCAGATTGTTTCGGTGAAGTTTAATAAACTCCTTGCTATCTAAAATATAACAGGACACCGGAGTAAATTCTCGAGCATCTCACACTTCTGATAATCAGCTATCTGCTTGACGTTTATTCAGCTGTGTAAAAACTATAACTTTAATCTCATCCAAACCGATTCACTCAGGAACAAATAAAATACTAAAAAAAAGGCAAACAATAACATTTTTAAGTTATCTAAGTGACTTATATATCATGTTTAACCTGAGTAGCGAAAGACAGCGGTGGGTTTGAAAACGGGAGTCCGGTGTTCTCACGGGCTTTAATGAGCCTAGCCCCCGGCTAACTATCGAGCTAGTGGGTAACAGACGTCTCCGAAAACGTCGGAGCGCTTTTGAAAATATGTGGTGTCTTGATAAACTGAGCAGATATTTGAGGTTTACGCAGCTACATTCTCGCCTAAAAATATGTTAAACGTTTATTTTGTGACCCAGAAAGAATAATAAGAGTAATATTAAAGCTAACTAGCTGCCGCCATTGTTGGAAATTGAGCTGGGCTGCACTATGAATTCTGGGACACAGCTTCTTCTTCTTCGGGGTTTAACGGCAGCTGGCATCCTTGTACATGCAGTGCTGCCATCTTCTGTTTCAGTCCGTTATTACACTCTTAAATCCTACTACTTATTCCTGCGTCTTTTGTGATCAAAGCTTCAAACGACACGTCGACTATTAAATCAGTCGTGGACGATTTTGATAGTCGACGTAATCGTGACTAGTCGACTAATCGTGGCAGCCCTATTTTGAATAGGAACTCATTTGATTTGAGCTCCTTGTTTTTTGTGGCTTCATACTCGTGTTTGACCTTTAGCTGCAGGCTAAAGATGGGAGGTCACAGTCACATTAAAGCCTCTTCATTACATCAGTGGTAAAAAAAAGAATAATTTTTCAAGGCGTGGATGTTAGCAGACGGTCTACTACTGCGTATTCTCACACTGAAGAAAAGAATACATCTGCCTGTTTAGAAAACAGTAGCCCTTGATTTAAGTGATCCTTTGATTTGAAATGTGGGGCTTGAAACGGCATGAGGTGTTTTCTTTTTCTCAAAATGAATGCGCGACACTTTAGACTGAATGGGATTATATTAGTCATGCTGGTAGAGGAAATTATTTTCCTTCTCCTCCATATTTTTAAGCAGACCCTGGAGCTCCCCGGTGACAATATCAAACAACCACTGAGATGTATTTGCACATGGCGCTCGCTATTGATCTCAAGCACGCTATACAGTACAGCGGAGAAGTGCGCGTGTGTGATGAGACAAAGGGTGAAATGATAAAGATCAGCACTCTCCCAGTGAGTGTAACCAGGCTTATGCATTTACATCACAATGTTTGGCCTTTGCTGGTGACTTTTCCATCTAATGTAAACAAGCTTCTCTTTTGTTTGTTGGGATCAACCTTAGACTTTTGTTTTGTGATATTTTATTCAAATAGATTTCAACTCCTGAAGTCAGAGACTTCTCACACCAGCAAAGTCAGAGTAAATCAATAAAGTATGTACACAGGTTTCTCAGATAATGACTGTCGTAATGCACCGGTGGTGGGAAGCACAGTCAGTTTACTCCAGCCAGGCAGCTGAACAGATTCATGTGTATTTGGGTATGTGACGATAAGAAGGGCAACGTTTATTCATCGCCTCCGTGTGGTCTCGACTGAAGAAGCCACTTTCTTCCACTGCTGCTTTTCCCTCTGCTTCTTTATTAACATCTAAAATGTGACAGGATTGTTTTAGATACGATCCAGTTTTGAATGTAGCTTGTTGACGCGCTAGCAGCACTTTGAGATTAGCTTCAGTCCCATTTGCCACAAGTGTTGAAACGTTTTAACTGCAGCTCTCTTGTTAAAAAAATACGGTGCGCTGACTAAATAAGTGAAAAATAGGAACAAGCAAAATGGAGTAGTACAGGAGCAAAGCCAAAAACAGAAGGATTAATCAAATTAGAGGGTAGCACACAAGCAGGGGAAACAGGCCATTTATATATTGAAGCCAATGGGAAATAAGAAACAGGGGCGGAACAGGTCACAGGTGAATGTAATCAGGATAATCAGACTGCCTGTCAATAATGGGAAACGACCTAACAGACACATCGCTAAACACAAAGACAAGACAACTCGCTCTAAACATGAAGAAGGGAGAGAGGAACGCTGAAAGATGAGGGTGCAAAAACAGAAGGAAGAAGCACAGAGGGAACTAAACATGCCAGAAATAACAAACTCGTGCAGGAACTGAAGCTAAATTAAGACTAAGAATTGGAAAAAAGAATTAGAGGAGTAAACCATCCAGCACTCCATAAAAACTAGAAACTACAGCTCAGCATGTTAATTGAAAAAACATGAATTAACCTCCTAAGACCTGAACTCTTCCACAGCAGCATTTTTAATTTCTCTTTGATATTTGGGCTGATTGGGTCCCGATGAATGTAAAAACAGAATGACCAGATTTTGTTTTTTACCTAATTTTTGTTTCTAAGAAAAATGAGAGCCACATATGAGGATATTCGTTTAAAATTTTGATAGAACAGTAGCAGTATAATGTCCTCGTAAGTGGATATCAGGCCCTTGTAGAGCAAAATTGAGTATTTTGGTCTAAATAACCCAAAATGTGATGTCCACATATGTGGACGCAGGTCCTAGGAGGTTAAAAACAAATAATGGAAACTGGATCCAAATATAAGAATGAAGCCTTTAAACAGGAAACTCAAACTGCAGCATATAGCTAACAATGCAAAACTCCACAGAACCCCGGGACCGTTTTACTGATTAACTAATTCTTTGTAGACGTATTCTGCAGCACCGTGGGTGGAAGTGGAAAACCTCCTCCTGATGTACCACTGTTGGTTTTATAAGCAGAGGAAAACCCAGGTCCCATGAAAGTAGTTTCAGCCCATTTTTCGCTGATTATATTTTTGGATCTGAAATAATGGAATCATCAGAAATGAAAGTCTCACGATGATTTCATCATAGTTGTATTGAATGCAGGACATCGCTCCGTGTAATTCCTTCTCTTCCACCGGGAGCTAAAAAGCCAGCAATTTTCTTGCTCTGTTTACTAGAACGAAAATGCAACCTGACAGATATTTTAGAGTCTTTGAGGAGATCAAAGATCGTGCCAGGCGACATTAACAGACAACAGCACTGCTGTCTGCTTGCTGTTTCCTACCTGGTATCAGTGCCGGGTTTAGTATACAGATGATTTCTGCTTTTTATCTGGTTTTTTGTTTCGGTTTTCCTATCATATTTGTTCCCTTTCTTGTTTCTGTCTTGATGTTCTTCCTTCTCTTTTCCTTCCGCATTTCCCATTTTATCACTTCCCTCTCTCTTCACCCCCACATATGCTCCCACCTTTTGGCAAATCTGCTTTAACCTCGCCCGTGAGACATGACAGCGCCTGTGATCAGAGGCTTGCCGTGGTATGGCACAAACAGATGTAGTGTCAGCATGGTAGCTAGAGTGTGTGTGTGTGTGTGTGTGCGTACTATGGATATGCACCTGGTGAATATGATGAATAAAAAGCTTTAAGTCTCATCATTTACAGTTTCTTGTGACCATATGTTTCTGTGTCTTCACACTGTATATATTTGCATCCATTATTATGATTAACTCCAGTAAGCCTGTGTGAATGCATGTTTGTATATGTCAGCCAAGCAGCGCCAAAGCCGTACAGTATACAGGTGTAGTAACAGGGCCGCAGCCCTGATAGGCCCCATCATATGAGCTGTGACCAGGAGCTCGCCCCTGCCAGCAACTGTCTTCCTGTGATCTAAATTCAAATGGGGCCGCTTGGCTTGGTGCAGCCCCTATAGACACGCATGGCAAACAGAAAAAAGAGAGTCTTGCTTCGGGCGAGGCAAACTGACGATCCTGGCCGATCTTAATTTGGCATCAAGGAGCACTGTTCAAACTTTCCTACTGAACTGAGAGAAAGTGTGACTGGTTGTGACAAAATTAGGACAGCGTTCACCGGATGCTCTGGAGGTGTAGCTTCCTCTTATAGGTAGAAGACAGAAACCACTTTTAACCACATGGCACGTTCCACAGGTCATGAGTTAACCTGTGTCCAAACGATCGCTGCCCAGCTGGGGCTGCAGACTGCAGTCACTCTCAGACAGACTGGTGAAGGTCTGCAAATACTGTTGTCTAATTTATAAATGCAGACAGATTGCAAACACATGGCAATCAATCTGATTCAGTCTGTGCCAAACACGTCGCGTCTGTTAAGCATCTCTTTTGAGGCAACTTGAATCAAGTGGTTGTATTCTGGTTACATTCACATATAAAAATCGTTTTGAACTTTGAACTGCAGCAACTACGTCACTGTTTGTGGAGGGAATTGGTGAGGTTCAGGCTGGACTCTAAGGCTACGTTCACACTGCAGGCGAAAGCGCATCAAATCCGATTTTTTGACCCTATGCGACCCATATCTGATCATGGTGTGACAGTGTGAACGGCACAAATCCGATATTTTCAAATCCAATCTGGGTCACTTTCGTATGTGGTACTGAATCCGATACACATCTGATGTTTTAGAAAGCGACTGCTGTTTGATGGTCAGGTCGCATTAAATCCGTCTTTTACGTCACTATAACAAGACAGACGCCAATTATCAGCGCCCAATAAGACATCATGAACGCTTCCTGGCCATCCGGTGAAACTGTTGGGAAGACAACGTTGGAGAAACGTGAACATTTTATTTGTACTGTATAATCTGCAGATTCTGACAGAAATCTGCAACTATCCTTTGAAGCAGCGCTCCTCTAAAACAGCAATAAGGATCATTATTAGGTTATTTACATTATTATGTCAATAACAAAATAACTTAAAGCAAAAATTGGGAAACGTGAAGTCCGAAGTCTTTATATTAAGGTCCATCAGTCAAACAATACTGTTGGTCTGGGTCTAAACAGAGCGCGTTGTGTGTGACGTCTTCTTTTGCGCATGCGGCCGCTTTGAGCGTTCACACTAGAGCGCGTTTGCTGTCACATTTTATTTGTAGTGTGAACGAGCAGACAAAAAAATCGGATTGATCAAAAAATCGGAATTGAGCATCAAGACCTGCAGTGTGAACGTAGCCTTAATGTAAGTAGTTAATGTGAATGCTCTGTGTGTGTAGATGGCAACAGATTAACAGACAGCTTGATAAACCAAGAGGGCTTCGAAGAGGCCAAAAGACTGCGTGTCCTCAAAGACACAGTCCCCGTCTTCAGAGTAATCAGTTCAAACGCAATGAGACCGATAGTTCATTGCTGGTAGTCACAATAATTTTGCTTGTGCCACGGTCTCAATCACTCTTTTCCTTAGTGTGAATTGTAGCCTTAAGTTTATTTAAATCTTTAGAAAATCAGCCTCAAAAGACTCTCGTGTAATCTTTTAACCAGATCCTACACCGCTGATCCTGCTTTAAATACAGGCATAGTAAAATGGTTCACCCTTAGAAGAAGAAGAAATTCTTCTTCTTTTTTTTAACTTTGTTCGACTACTTTTATTCATCTGCGGTGCCAGCTTTAATCATTTGCCAAACCATGAAAAAGTTATTTTTGTAACTTAGCTCTTGCTACGTGGGAAATGTCTAATTGGGTTGAATCGGGCGTGCAGGTTTAGTTTGGTGTAGTGCTTTAAAACCGATGCTGAGAAATGATTTTCTTCTCGCCTGCAGTCAGATCCACAGAAAGCAAAGAGGAAAAAGGAAATCATTACCCTCCTGTAATAATAATGTTTCAAGGTGGGCTTTGTCCTCTTTCCCGTCTTTGGGAGACAGCTCGAGGCTTTATTTCTTTTTGATTGTTACATTCCATTACATGAAAAGGTTGCCCAAATGTTATTCCCATAAGGAAAACTCTAGCACAACAGATTATTCAGGTCGTATTTGAGTCTAACTTGTAAGAGGTGACATTAATTCAAGACTACAGGGAGGTATATTTGATGTCATCCTCTGAGTCTGCCGAGTGAAGGAGAATGCCGTCTTAGGCTTTGTTTCAGCGAGCCAGTCAGTCATTCAAACAGTCAGTCGGTAAGTGGAGGTTTTGTGTTTGAGTGTGGGTCTGTTTGTGTGGGTGTGGGAGGGGAGCTTTTAGGGAGCCGGGGAGCTGCTGACAGTTGTGTGTTGCAGAGTGCTGTGCAGCTGATAAAGTAGCCCAGTTAATCAGGTAAATAGGCCTGTAATGAAGTGTGTTTGTCTGATGGTGTGCCAGCCAAGCGCCAAGTGATCCCATCGAGACTCTCCGCTTTCTGTCTTTCTGCTGCATTTACACACACACACACACGCCGCACACGAATACACAGCAAGAGCCAGATGAAGCGCACACATACACTCACACAAACACACATCAATCCACTGGAGACAGATTGGATTGTGTCTAATGCATATTGCATTTTCCCTGACAAGATGCCACCGCCCACGTACAGTAAGTGCTTGTGTTTTCCCTACTGTCAGTGCAGAAGAGTAGCGATGGCTCCAGGCCCAAGCTGATGGCTGGAAGTGTGTCCACCGCAGATCAGTCAATGCATCACTCAGTACAGCACGAGCTTCCTCTTTCCTAATGTTTTCACCGGAGGGGAAAAACAGAATTTGCACGTTGTTTAGTTAGTTGAATTTAATACTCTTTAACTTGTAGGCACGCTGAAGGAGTTGTCCTCAGTTGGTCCTCATGCTGCCATCTAGGGAAGTATTTTTTTTGTCATTACATTACTGTCTAAACTTAATGACAGCAATCACACCGGTTCTCAGAAAGACCGAAACACCAGAACACACAGGCTGTGCAATTACCTGCTCACTTTCCTCGCTGTTCATTCATAGTGGCAGTGAAATAATGGGTTGCCACACGGCTTTTACAGTTTAATCACAGGTTATAATTGCAGAATGTCAACCGGGTGACATTGATGGTTGCCACCTTTCGGTATGAAATTCTGCAACCCGGCAGTGATGTTACGTTCTTTTACCTTTTAGGTTATGTGCAAAGGCTAAAAATGTTCTGTATGGTGCTCAAGATTTGCACAGATTCAAGTAGATTTACTTTTCTAAACTATTGCTGCTGCTTCCATAACTTTGTGAGGTCACACGGCGAATAGCCAATCAAAAACATGTATAAAATTAACACTCATTTCCATCTAAGGAAGGAAAAGGGTGGAGGGGAGGCAACAGAAAAAAAAAGTTTTCAATCAGCCAATCAGCATACAGCCCTGTTTGAGGGTTACAAAGTATCAAAATGTTGCAGTAAAAGAAAATTAGCAGACAACTGCAGTTCTCACTGATGCCCACTAATAATAATCAAACTGATGCAGCAAACCCCGCTTTTTTTCTCTTGCAACACTAGTAGGGCTGCCACAAACGATTATTTTGATAGTCGACTAGTCACCGATTATTTTTGAGATTAGTAGACTAATCAGATCATCATCCATTGGACATAAAACGTACAGCTTATTGCACCAGCAGCATCTGCTCTTATATAACTATCATTAGCTTACAGCTTTAAGTGTTTAAGGTCTGTGCTAACTAAAAATAAAGACAAGATGATAGTTTATTAAATTTTAATGAAATTTGCAGGTTGTTTCGGTGAAGTTTAATAAACTCCTTGCTATCTAAAATATAACAGGACACCGGAGTAAATTCTGAGCATCTCACACTTCTGATAATCAGCTGTCTGCTTGACGTTTATTCAGCTGTGTAAAAACTATAACTTTAATCTCAGCCAAACCGATTTACTCAGGAACAAATAAAATACTTTATAAAAGCCAAACAATAACATTTTTAAGTTATCTAAGTGACTTATATATATTTAACCTGAGTAGCGAAAGACGGCGGTGGGTTTGAAAACGATTTGCGGGAGTCCAGTGAGCCTAGCCCCCGGCTAGCTATCGAGCTAGTGGGTAACAGACGTCTCCGAAAACGTCGGAGCGCTTTTGAAAATATGTGGTGTCTTGATAAACTGAGCAGATATTTGAGGTTTACACAGCTACATTCTCGCCTGAAAATATGTTAATCGTTTATTTTGTGACCCAGAAAGAATAATAAGAGTAATATTAAAACTAACTAGCTGCCGCCATTGTTGGAAACTGAGCTGGGCTGCGCTATGAATTCTGGGACACAGCTTCTTCTTCTTCGGGGTTTAACAGCAGCTGGCATCCTTGTACATGCAGTGCTGCCATCTTCTGTTTCAGTCCGTTATTACACTCTTAAATCCTACTACTTATTCCTGCGTCTTTTGTGATCTTACAAAGCTTCAAACGACGCGTCGACTATTAAATCAGTCGTCGACGATCGTCAACGTAATCGTGACTAGTTGACTAATTGTGGCAGCCCTAAACACTAGTGACATCAAAGTTAATTTTTTCTGACATGTCAACTTTTTGGAATGTCAGAATCAGGATGAGATGTTGCGTGTTCGGTAAAAAGAGGCCAGTGAGGGTGATGGTGGCAGATCTTCACCCACATTCATCGTGAATAGTTCACTCTAAATCGGCGATAATGTTTTTCTATTGTGTCTTTCACAGTGTTGTCTGTTTCTGAGATGATACAGAGACGTCACGGGAATATACGGTTCCAAACAGGCCGCGATCTCCCGCTGCATCATCTCTGCACTCTTTGCCAAAGCCATTTGTATTCAGATGAGCTCGGTTCTCAGCTATGCTAAATGCCGCTTCCACTGGTGTTAGAGTGGCATAATTTAAATGCTTGTCTAAACGCCTTTTCCACCCACAGAGGGAGGGGAAAAAAAATCTATCTGAAAGTCTCTTTAATCCTCGAGCCCTATAATAGACCTTGCATAATTGCCAGACTGCCTTTGTGTGAATAATTTCTTGAGGTCAGGTACCAATTACTGCCACATATGATTTTGATTCCATATGTCAAACCTAGCCTATGCACACTGTGTTTATACAGTACAACAAATCCAAGCAGACAGAAAGAGAAATCACTGCACCGTTATAGATATGCTATACAGATATGAGGCCTTGTTCTGCCATATTCATCTGCGTCTTCTGCATATTTTTAAAGCTCTGATCTTTTTTTTGACACCTACCTGCATATTTAAATATGTGTTCCCATCAAAGCCTCGAGTCGAAATGTAAATTTGAAGCGTACCCTTAATTTAACAGTGTTTTTACCCTACAGCATGCAGGTACAGTGGTGCCATGTTTTCAAATTTTCCGTAATTAGAAGTGATTGAGTGCTACTTTGGCAGTACAAGTGGCAGCAGAGACGTGTTTAAACTCCAAAACATTAAAAACTAATGGACGGAGAAACAGCTCGCTGTTTCAAACAGAGGTTAACAGCACGTCTGTAACTTTTTTTGTTTTTAGAGGAAAAAAAAGTCTTATTTTGTATTAATTGAAGGGACGTACTAGTAAATATTTGAAGTGCCTCTTGAGCGTTTTACAAAAGTGTTTTTACATGCCTGCCAGTATAAATGCATTCACAGTGCTTTTTAAAGGTTTCTCTATTATTTGTTTTTTTTTACCTGAGTTTTGTATGGTTTCTCCTGAAAACCGTCCTCTAATTTTTACTTTTTTTACTCGACATTTCTTTCTTCTCCAATTTTTCAAGTTGCTGCCATGAACCTAAAGTAAAATGGCCAACATCAAAATAGATATGACGTGTGTGGATTTTGACCACAGCACTGGAGAGGGCGGCGCCTTTACTGTTGCAGAACGGGGGGGAAATTAGTGAATCTCCAAGGTCACGTTTCTGAATGGCAGCGTGCGTCGATGCTCGCAATAGAAAGCTTCGGTCCAACGCTGGACGATTTGGCTTGAATAAAAGAACATCATCTCTTCAAGGTCGATAACTGTGCAGCTGTCCGAGTACGCACTAAACAGTGACTCACCTTTTCAGCAGTTTGTTTTGTTTTTTAGTTTAGCTGTCTGCATTTGGAGAAAACCATTATCGCATAGTGAGATAGAATGAGATGTACGACTAGGAGCCTTGGAGATACCTTTCCAGTGTAAGAAAGTAGATATCCACCCAAACACGGGAGGATAAGGAAGTCTTTAGAAGTAAGAGGAGGGATTCATGATTAAGGGTTCTGCAATGCTCTCAGTTATGTCACTTGAAGTGAAAATAATTTAAGTTCTCTTCTCTCTTTTCAAAGAAGAGATGTTAAAAAAGGTCCAATCTCATTCTCTTTTGCTCTACTGGTACCTCCTGTCATCTTGTTTGTTCTCGTGCCTTTCCCTGCCGTCCCTACTTCTCATCATAAATGGGTGATGAGCACCTTTGCGAAGACATTTATCTCAGCAGAGAGAGAGAAAAGGACACTTGAAGGTCTGCCCTGACTAACTGGCCAGCTCATAGAAGAAGGGTAAAAAAGGAGGATGGCAGTAAACACATAAACAGATAAAAATGAGAAGATGATGAGGCTAAAAATACACACCAGGCGGGATATGTTGGAAACACTGGCAAATTAAGAATGGTGGTAGACTAGTGCTGTGCAAATCTGCAAGTATATACAGAGCCATTATTGCTGATACATACGATGGATTTAACCTATAAAAGCAGCTGTTTTAGCAGAGAGCACTGTGTCGTCATTTTTCAGATGAGTCATCATTAGTTTGCTAATTCGAATACATTTTAACGACCACTAAATCACCGTGATTGTTACTTTCCACAATAATTAATGAACAAGAGCCGCATAAGTTGAGGCTTGAGTGTAAAATTCATGGTTTTCAGGGTTTTTATCGTTAACTCTGTTTCCTTGACTCTTTTCCCGTGTGTTATGAATAAATCTTCTTTTTTTGGTACCAGTGCCGATTTTATTCTGTTGTATTTATCCGCGACACCTTAAAGGCCGGTGCGTGAAAATATTGTCAGACATAAACCGTCTGTGGCACAAAAAAGGTTGGGCACCGCCCAAATAGCTCCTCAAATAAATGTGATAGTCGACACAAAAGGCTCAAACACTTTTTTGAGATCTGTTTTCTCATTTCCAAATAAAGTATTTAACACATAGATAGAAATGCAGCATCGATCTCATCGCTTTAGTATCGATTTGATACCAATACCAGAGTTGGTATCGATACCGTCGATATTGGGGCCCGCCCACCCCTGTCTCGTACGTATGATGTGGGAATTACTGTTTCCGTGCAGATGATTTAATTTTTTAATGATAGGAGATGCTTTTTTCATTTCAAATAGATGACTAGACTTAAAAGACCCAGTCGGACTGTTTCCTTATTTATTTTTTAATTTTAGTATTTTTTTGCCTGAAAGTGCATCATCTGATGTTTTGTTTCACATAAAGCAGTAGAGGCTCGCTGGTCGTGGACGTGGTAATTGATTCGCATCATTTAGCACACCACGTCTCTGTGGCGCACTGCAGGTGGTACATTTGGAGCAACATTAGCAGCTGCACCTGCAGTTCACTTTGGAGCAGCAATAACGCTATATGTCTCTATTATTTACCAGCCAGACAATGCTACCTCATCTTTCATTTATTCATCATGTCTGTATGCTGCGAGATAAATCACCTGTCTCCTTCTCTTGACACAGGATATATATATATGTATATAATTTATTTTTATTTATTTATTTTTTCTCTGGCATGTAACTAACAAGCAGATGGCAGGACTGACATCCTCGAATATTTGTACGTATATATACTTAGGTGTCAATATACCAAGATGTCAGCAGTCGCCAAAACACCAGAAAGTGTTTGACTAAGTTTAGAATAGACGTGTCGAGGTGACACACAGCGTGAAGTTTTTAGTGCATGCTGAGCTTTTGAAAACGCAGAGGCGCGTCAGCACGTACAGATCTGCTCCTTCCTGTGTATTGCGTCTTTAAAAAAAAATCACTCGCTTTGACAGGATTTCACAAAAGCCAAAGTCAAAGCGAAGCACTTAAAGCTCCTTTGGTTGTTAAATAAAAAAGAGAGAGATGACCTGACGGGTATGTGAGTGAACGTGCTGTCCTGAATTACACGACTGCAATTTGCCTCTTTTCATTTAGCTTCCTCGTCGAGCTTATGGAATGTTAGCTGCGCGTATACATATCTAAGCCTAACTGTTTGGCAGCCTAGGGAAGCATGCTAAATTAATCCTTTTTTCATTTGAAGCTGAAACATTTTGTGCTGGGTGCAGAAAAACCCCGGTCCTGCATTTTTTCTTCTTTCTTCTTTCCCCACCAGCGACTCTCATTCACTCTCCCCATCTGAGATTTGTTCCATTTGTCTTTTAACACTTATCTCATTTGCTCTTGTTGAATAATTGTTGAATTGAGCAGAATAGTTGGTTTGGTATCTTCTGCACTATCAAGCAAGTCTTGTTTTGATTTTTGTTTTTTACCCAAATTTAGTGGTTCAAACTGCATCGGCTGAGGTATTTCTTTCCCATCAAAAGAAAAAGGCTCCACCCTAAATTCATCAGCCTTTTATTTTCTCCTTTTCCGCCTTTGGAAAAGTCGATAGAAGAGATCGACGCCGTGTAGATTGAATTTTAATTCCTGTGGTTGCCGGCTGTTGTAGTTTCCCTGAACACATGCGGAAGAAATGGAATAAAACGTCTTCTCCTTTCTTCTCCCGCTGAGGAGATTTGAGTCGCCTGCCATTAAAGATTGTGCTTCCTGCCTCCGGTGCCAGAGGACAGGCTCGTGGCGAGCTGACAGTCGGCCTCCTGTGCTGGAACACTACGCCAGCGGTGCCAGACTCATCAGCTGATGGGCACAAAATCTTACAGCGCAAGAAAACGGATAGGAATTAGAAAAAGGCTGACGTAGTCGTAGATGGAGGGAGAGGGAAGTACAAACTGTTGACTGAATCACTGAAAATGCCAGAGAGGCAGAGATTTGTTTGACAATGTTTACCCGGGAGAAGAACAGATCCTCCTGCACTTTAAAACGATCTGTTCGTTTCAGTTTTTCACTGCTTGGAACGTTATGCCGTTGCTCCCTAATCCCCATTTGTAATTAAATGTGTGCTTAGGAAGTGTGCTGGGTTATGTAAACTCAGGCTCTCATTGTGGCACTATGCAGAGCGGCGACGATGGGAGCGCGTCGCATCCATCTTCACCGTACTTTCTGCATCGTGTGACTCGTTTCATTTGCCTTTGCCTCTATATATATTCATTTCTTTTCTTTCACTTCAAGACACAGTCACGGGCAGCTACCCCTCTTCCCTTCGTGTGGTTTTCCTGTCCACTCCCTCACATATACAGATAGAACGAGAGCTAGAGCGAGAGAGAGGGAGAGGGAGAACACACAGAGGAAATCAAGCCTTCAGTGTTCGGCCATCTGAGAAATTGACAAGTTTCCAAACCTCTCGGCAGCAAGGAGGATGGTTTCCAGAGGGACTTTTTTCTGGATGAAGTAAAAATAAAAAAGGGGAGAAATAAGATTGTACACTGTACTCCTTTGCTGGAGATAATACTTCATCCTCTTAAAGTCTTCGTAGTATTTGAGAATAGATCACTACTTTCATGCAGCACGATTCTCACATGTTTAATGATTCTGTTATTCGAACAGAGACTCGATTTGTTTCCTCGTGCTGCCGTACTTTCATCTCAGTTTGCTGTTTCTTTTTTGCCTTTTTTTTGTTTCGGTAATCTCTTCTCTTTGTTTACGTTCCCAGCCTGCTCATCTCCACGTTGCTCATCCCCTAACAAATCAAATGAGAAGCTGGTGTCAGCAGCAGCTGGCTGCCTTTGACTTTGCTGCCCCCCAATGGCCTGATCCTGGTCTAGTTCACTGCTATTGTGTACATGCAGGTGTGCTCACGACACATTTGCGGCTCAGACTCGAGGACTTTCTTTGTAGCGACGAGGGAACGAATAGTGCAACGTTTTTTGAATGTTTGTGATGCGACGTTTTTCACAACGTGCAGCGGTGCACGCCCACTGTGTCAGGAGGAGAATCACACAAGTGCATGGGTGGATTTCTTCCTCCAGAGTCCAATAAGGGGAGCTTTAATTTGCAAACTCAGTGGTTTGAACACAAAGCAGGAGGTACAGCTCCAGAGTACCAGATGTGAGATTTGTTAGATTTACAGCAGTACAGGGTTTTTTCATTTGTTGAACATGCTGTTGGAGTTGCTGGAAATAAATCAGATAAAATTCTCTCGGCACTGGAGTATAAGCCAGACTTTCAAGGAAGCACAGTGAAAAACCACACTGTTCCCCGCACGCCATCTAATTTACATATATCTAAGAATTTTACTAGTTGGGCTCTGACTAATAATTCATTTTCTTGATTAATTAATCAGCCATTTATATTGGCTTGTAAAATGCTCATTTTAAATTCCAAAGCACGACAGTTCTGCAAGGCTCCAAGATGGTAACTTGACAATAAGAAAATCTGTGAAAAGCAGGAAATAATCACAATAGCACGTCAGCAGAGAAGAATAAAGTGGTAAAGGGACTGCTTCTTAAAGAGTACTCTTTTCAGTGATTTCTAACATTCACAGTCTGTATCAGAGACTAACTTCAGCTTAGCATCTTGCCCAACGATGTTTGGTATGCAGACTGGAGCGGCCAGGGATCAAACCACCAACCTTTCAGTTTGTAGACGACCCGCTCGACCTCCTGAGCTACAGCCACTAAAAAACCCAGTGAGGCTCGATCTCCCGACCCCGGGTTTACAGGACCAGTTCTCTCACTTTATCAGCATTCAGAGAATATTGGTCAATTACGTATCAATTGGCCAATATTAGGTATTTGCTACTACCTGATATTGACTGGCCGATTATGATGATTTATAACAACTGATTAATGACAATTTAAACATGTAAAAAATAGAGAGGAAACATGAAAAACACCCTAAGACAGGGGTCCCCAATCCCAGTCCACGAGGGCCAGTGTCCCTGCAGGTTTTAGATGTGTCCATCACAGCTGATTTTAAATGGATAAATGACCTTCTCAACACGTCTTGAAGTTCTCCAGAGGCCGGGTAATGAACTATATATGTGATTCAGGTGTGTTGACCCAGGGTGAGATCTAAAACCTGCAGGGACACCGGCCCTCGCGGACTGGGATTGGGGGCACGATCTGATATCCTTGTGTTGGTGTTGTTCCCAGATCATCATACTAAAGGTTGTTCCCAGATCAACATTGCAAGTGACCAATCAGAATGTTGTGATGTCATACTTTTGCGACTTCGGAAAAAACCGGCGTAAAACAAAAAACTGCACTTAAGCTGCGAGAAACCGCCTCTGTCCGCCGATCAACGGAACCTAACCCTGACCCTAACCCTTTAATAAACGCTAAGCAGAATTGATATTGTCCTTGCAACATTGGAATTTCATAAATGCACGAATGGGTTGGTGTGCAAAAGAATAACGTCACAATAATGTGATTGGTCACTTGCAATGTTGAACCTGGAACAACATTTTCATGATGATCTGGGAACAACACCAACACGACGATATCAGGTCATCCGCCCTAAGATCATGTTATGAGGGTTGATGTCATGCAGTTTGTCCACCAGGGGGCACTGGTGGACACTGGCTATTCTCCGTCAGAATTTATAAACACCAAAAAAATGAAAATTAAAGTAAAGAAGAAACGGGAGAAACACGGTTCCAATGTGTTGTTTGTTTATGTTGCATAATTCGTCCACCAGGGGGAAGGCTGCAGGTTTTGTTTTGTAAACACATGAACAGAACAACCAGCTGATTCAAACCAAGGCAAAGCAAAAACAAGTAATCCACAACTTATAGTAAGGACTCGTAAATAGCTACACTTAATAAATGTTGGGGGAATCTGTTTGCTCCTGTTTGTGTCGTGCCCGAAAGAAAAAAAAAAATATCGTGGATCTATCCGATTTTTCAGTCACCAAAAACTGGTATCGGTCTTCAAAATCCTTTATCAGTCAGGCTCGGGTTGCTTCAAAGTGGCCCTCCATGTATTAGCTTCACACACTCATTCGCTCCACCACACTCCCCTTGGGTTAATCTTAGGAACTCGTAAAATTGATCTTTTTCTTTATCCCACACACTCAAACACACCAACGCTAAGCACATTTACTGATGTATCTTTGTCCTCTATTGCCAGACGCAGTGACAGAACGCACAGTCGAGTTGGGAAACTCAACAAGGGCAAAACAATAAATCAGACTTACTTTATCAAGAAATTCTCCTTGCAGAGGATCACAGGGGCTACTAGGATCTGCAGAAAACACAATTCTGTGGCTTTTTTAAGTTTCTAGTGAGATTATAGTTGTGACGAATGGCCATTCAGCCTGTTCTGATAAATAGTTTTGTTCTATTGCACTTTTCAATTCATTACCTGTGTCCATGTCTGTCCCCAAATTATCATTATTTAATATGTGGCGTGTTGCTTCAGATTGACCTCCTTGGTGGTGTATGGGCTGCACTGACAGCAGTCTGTGGATGGGTTAATGTAAAGTTTCATGTAAGGTATTCAGACTTTGCAAACTTTGTTTATGTGCGTATACTGTATGAGAGCCAGCGTGTTCCCATGTGTGTCGCTATACCAACTAAGCAGGAGTTTTACTCCCATAAATCACCGTGTACTGTCATTAATCATAACTTCAACATCCTTTAGGTCAAATGTAGCCGCTTGCCTTTGAATAATCCATCTTACAGTGGCATAAGCTACCACAGAGACTGTTGCAACTGAGTGCTGCTCCACGACTTATATCACCGGTGGATTTAAGCCAACAACGCCGCAGGAATGATTTAGCCTCTTTTCTGTCCTAAAATACAGCACGGAATAAATAGTACAATATGATGTCTTTTATAAAATTATACGTGAAATTAAATGTGTAGCAGCTTGTTTCAGATACCAGTGTTATCTGTCACATGTTGATAAAGCTCCACGGATTTACCTCATCCCCATGTAAAGCCTATTCAATATGTCTGATGCACAAAACCGCTTACCGTTTCATATTGGCGCTACATTAACCCCTGTGATTTTTTTTTTGTTGATATTCTGATAGATTCATCTTGGCCTGCTTAGGTTGAGCATGACAGGATATTTAATAATCCCTGCACTGACCTCATCCTGAGTCTTGCTGCCTGAGGGGTGGAGGGGTGTCATTCTTCAGAGTGTTTGCTGTGGACTTCTTCTCAAATCTGGGTTGAGATTCAGCATTGTTGTGCACGTTTTTAGGGTTTTTCTGCAAAATAACAAAATCAAAAATGGAAAAGAAATGATCAAAAAAGCCTTTGTTGTGAACCACAGACTGCAGTTATTTGTTAACTCCTCATTATTTGACTTGTTTTTTTTTTCATTGTTCCACCATCAATATTTTAACAGTGGATCAAACGGGTGTTTGTAATTCGAGACAGGTCTCTTTCAGGGAAAAATAAAAGAATTCTCTCTGGACTCGGGAGCATTTTGATTTCATTTAAAGCAAATCGGTCTTCAACTGTGAAATACTAATAAAAAAAGTGAACAGGTAATTAAAAACAGGAACAACCACAAAATGATCAAAGATTAAAATAAATTTGATCATAAAAAGGAAAACTTGTAACATGTGGGTCTTTTTTCCTTTTAATTTTAGAGCACTGAAATTACAACATACATCAGCGTCGGGCTTCATGATTGATGTTTACATTTATTTTCAAACCTGATTCTGGGAGCACAATCACTTTCTAGTCCTACAGTTAGTAATAAATGTCCAATTTCTAACCAAGAAATAGTCTTTTTATCAATTAGCAAGTGGTGAAGATCAAAAAATAAATAAATAAATAAAACTGAATGCTCATGTCAAAAGAGTATTCAGTTAGCATTAGCCACAAATTTGGCTAATACTATTAAAAGCTTTGACTAGCAAACCAATTAAGTAAATCTGGCTAACAGCAAACCAAACTTTGATAATTTAGTTATTATAGTACAGAAATTATTACAGGAAAAACTCTCTTACAATTTTTTCCATTTAAACAAAGGCTTTTTTCCCCCTTTATCCGCTACATTGTAACGTTATAACATCACACCAATGATTGGTCAGCTGTAATATTGATCTGGGACCAGCATTGTTATGATAATGGAGGAACAACGTCAACAGGAGTATATCTGATACAGCGTCTATATCAGGGGTGGGCAATTCCAGGCCCCGAGGGCCGGTGTCCCTGCAGGTTTTAGATGTGTCCTTGAACCAACACAGCTGATTTAAATGGCCAAATTAGCTCCTCAACATGTCCTAAAGTTCTCCAGAGGCCTGGTAATGAACTAATCATGTGATTCAGGTGTGTTGACCCAAGGTGAGATCTAAAACTTGCAGGACACCGGCCCTCGGGGCCTGGAATTGCCCACCCCTGGTCTATATGACAGGTGCTGCCCCCTGGTGGCCATTAAAAAGAGTGTAGGTTTAAATTCCTCTGTTTTGGCTTTAATTTTCGGGTCTTGAAGCTTCAAGTCTTCTAAGCTGAACTAAAGTGTAACATGTGAATTATTTTTCTTTCGTAATGGTTATCCCTTTATTTAGTAGAATTATGAAGGCGGAGTTTTCTTATAAAGTAACACAGTGAAACACAATGCATCTAAATTTTGACATTAAAACAAACACTAATTGTAACTATTGTAAGTAATCAGTGACATTTAGATCAGCATCCCTCAGTGATATTTCCAAGGTCATTTGGTCTTTAAGGGAAGCCAAGTATTGGCTATCATGTAGTAAAACATTCAAACAGGAACGACAGGATTGAAGTCACTTTGTTGGATACACTTTGTGACTTGATGTAAGGACACACTAAGAGCTTCATACTTGATCAGTCTCTAATGAATGCACAGTATTTCAATTATTTAAAGTGCTTTGTTCTTTTCTTTTGCAGAGATTATTCAGCTAGAGCATCCTTTAAAAGTATAGTCTTGTCTGTTGGGATATTTTTGATGGTTCTGGTTATAGCAGCACTTTATGTGCGTGTGCAAATAGTGAATCACATGGCGAGGATTACTGTGGATAATGTCCACAGCCAAGATTCTCTACTTTCAAGTGCAGGCATTTTATGCAGTACACAAACACTCGGCTGTGGATGCGCGAAAAACACACTGAGACACACTTAGTGCCCGGAAGATTCTTTATCAGTGTCCTTATCCTTGCTGTCAGGATGACGAGATGATTTTTGAACTTCAAAGACTCTTGACAGCACGCTCTACATTGTGTGCCCGTGCATGCACGTGTGTGTAAGGCAAGGCAAGGCAAGTTTATTTATACAACAACAAGGTGATTAAAAGCGCTTTACAGAGACATTAAAGAACAAAAACAAATAAAAAGCATGATTTAAAATTGGTTAAAAAAAACAGTAGATAAAAATCAGTAGTTGAAATGTAAGTTTTGAAATTTAAGCTTAAAAGTGTGGATTTGATGTTTTATTCAAATGCAGCTGAGAACAGGTGAGTCTTCAACCTGGATTTAAATAAACTGAGTGTTTCAGCTGATCTGAGGTTTTCTGGGAGTTTGTTCCAGATATAAGGAGCATAAAAGCTGAATGCAGCTTCTCTGTGTTTGGGTCTGATTCTGGGAACTGATAAAAAACCAGATCCAGATGACCTCAGGGATCTGGAAGGTTCATACTGGGTCAGGAGGTCACTGATGTATTTTGGTCCTAAACCATTCAGAGCTTCATAGACCAGCATCAGAACTTTAAAGTCTATCCTCTGACGGACAGGCAGCCAGTGTAAAGACCTCAGAGCTGGACTGATGTGGTCCACTTTTTTGGTCTTAGTGAGGACTCGAGCAGCAGAGCTCTGAATGAGCTGTAGTTGTCTGACTGATTTTTTTAGCTAGACCTGTAAAGATGCTGTTACAGTAATCAAGCCTAGTAAAGATGAATGCATGGACTAGTTTTTCCAGGTCCTGTTGAGACATCAGATCTTTTATCCTTGAAATATTCTTGAGGTGATAGTAAGCTGATTTTATTATTGTCCTAATGTGTTTTTCTAAGTTTAGGTCTGCATCCATCACTACACCCAAATTTCTCGCCTGGTTTGTGGTTTTTAGGTGTATAGATTGAAGTTCTCTGGTGACCTGTAATTGTTTTTCTTTGGCGCCAAAGACTATTACCTCAGTTTGTTTTTGTTTAGCTGGAGAAAATTGTGGCACAACCAGTCATTAATTTCCTCAATGCATTTACCAAGAGCCTGTACAGGGCCTCGGTCTCCTGGTGACATTGCGATATATATTTGTGTGTCATCTGCATAGCTGTGATAGTTTATTTTGTTGTTCTTTATAATCTGTGCCAGTGGGAGCATGTAAATGTTAAACAGAAGGGGTCCCAAGATGGAACCTTGGGGAACTCCACATGTGATACTTGTCTGCTCAGATGTGAAGTTACCTATTGATACAAAGTATTTCCTGTTTTCTAAGTATGTTTTGAACCAGTTTAGTACAGTTCCTGAGAGACCTGCCCAGTTCTCCAGTCGTTTGAGTAATATGTTGTGGTCGACTGTATCAAATGCTGCACTGAGATCCAGTAGAACTAAGACTGACATTGTTCCACAGTCTGTGTTCAGACATATATCATTAAACACTTTGGTCAGAGCAGTTTCAGTGCTGTGGTTCTGTCTAAAACCTGACTGGAAGGCATCATAGCAGTTATTCTGTTTTAAGAAGTAATTGAGCTGTTGAGAAACTGCTTTTTCAATGATCTTACTTAAAAATGGGAGATTTGAGATCGGCCTGTAGTTGTTCATTTGTGTCTTGTCAAGATTGTCCTTTTTCAGTACAGGTTGAATTACAGCAGTGTAGGAGAAGAGTTGACAGGCATTCACATGAAACACCACAATGACAGTCAAGGCCCTTGTTGGATTGTTTATCAAACAAAGACTTGTCACTCCGTTAGGGGAAAAAAAAGATTAGATAACGCAACAAAGCCGAGGCAAGTAAATAATGGAAATGGTGGGAGAGGCAAAACGGAGAGGAAGAAAACAGATTGAGAAGGACTGATGTGTGTTTGTGTTTGTGTGCGCGCGAGTGTGCCGAAGAGATTTGCCTGGCTTACTCCCCGCTCCACACTGTGAATATTTGTGGAGTTTTTTCACTTAATAGCTTTCCTCCTCCTCCGTCTTCTGCTTCTGGTTGGACTGCTAATTATGTAAAGTGCGGGGCTCATTGGAAAGCACACACATACACGTCGCACACACAAACACACACAGAGTGACAAGCAGCGGCTTAATTACCATCTGAAATGACATCCTCATTGCCGCTGATATCTCTCTTAAGAAATACAAAATTACAGAGAAGAGCGCGCTGTAGCTCCAACTGTGCCTCTCTATTGTGCGTGCCGTTGATGCTGTATAGTCACGCATGTTTGCCACACTCGCCATGTGGCTGCATTGAGTGCAGTCACCTGCAGTATCTCACTGATGCGCATTATTAGCTTTGCACTTGGCGTGAATGACAGTGATTATAGAAGAAGTCGACTGAATATTTTCGGTTTTTACCCTCTAAAGTGGCGTTTGGTTCAGCTTCTTCTTCGCTTCTTCCTAACTCTGTTCTTGCAAAGGGAACTACTTGAGCTTTGCAGAATCCCACAGTGTTCTCATAACTTACTGTTATACATTAGTTAGACAAATAAACAGCTGCAAAGACTGAGGATTGGATTGGAAAGGAAGTTTTGATCTCGTACAGCCTGACACCGGGTTTTGTAGGTTTAGCGCTCGTTCCTGTTGGAATGATAAACCTGCACAAATGGAAGAGGCGGAGCTGGTGAGATCTAAAAAATCTGTGAGAGATTTGATGTGCTGAGAAGTGGAAGCAGTCTGGTGAACCTCTCAGGAGAAAACAAAGGCTTAAAAGTAAAAATGTCAGTCGTTATCTGGCTGTGAGCATCCACTGACATCCAGTGGTTTGTGCGTGCACACCATTAACACAGAACTACACATGAAACAGGTTAGCCCAGCAACCTACTGCTGTGTCTAACCCCATGTTGTTCTCTCCATTTCAAAGCTTTGGAAAATAAAATAGACGATGAAACACAGTTATATTTAATCTCATTATTTATCTAAACCTGGACACATTAACCCCTTTGGTGCTGACGGAACACGCTGACATCCCATCACCTGAAAGGGAAAAAAATCATTAACATTGCACCTTGTTGAAAAAATATCATCCCACGCCAATAGGTTCAGTTTGACAAAGGCAGGGTGACTGTTCCACAGCACAGAAGTGTGCCACTTGGGGCTTTTGTTTTACGAACAGGAAGATGTGCTCAGCACTGCAGAGCTGGAGGCAGGACACCACTATGAACCTAGAAAGGAGGACGCTGAAAAGTGGAATAAAAATTCAGTGACCAAAACAGGTACGGCTGCAAGGCTGGTCTTAAAAAATACATTTTGCTCCTTCCACTACTGCTGTAGTTAAAAGTTATAGTCCACCAGTATATGTTCATGCATTGAGGCCGAAAGGCAGCAGCACAGAACAGAGTGCGCGTCACACAGATTAAGTCCGATATAACATGAAAAGGAAGTACAGGGGTGAACATGGGTTGCAAAGTGGCTTGCAGATATGCAGCAGCTTTGAGGAGCTAAAGGATATGAGCTGAGCTATTAGCTGATGTTGAGATTACAATGAATAAGTGAACATTTTTGGTCAGTGCCTCTTGCTGCTGTTATGTGTTACGGTATAGGTCAGTTGGACCACCATTACTACTTGAAAGTGCTGAATGACTGAGAGGCAGGAATTTTCTCCTGTCAGTCACACGCTGTCGGTTATCTTGGGAGTTTGCACTTTATTCTATTTGTGTCTTTTCCTCACCCCTTTCCCCCTCTTGGACCTATCCTCAGTAGTTCCAATCTAAGCAGGTGGACATCTTTAAAATGAGCCCAGCCTTTCTTTGGGTAAGGCTTTTCTGCCTCTCAGTGCAGCTAAAGACCTTGGGACAGTGGGAATAAAACACAGCAAACAGTCAACTAAAAGCTGGACTTTGAAACATCATTTCAAAGTCAGTGGAAACAATTTAACACAATCCCGAGCCAGATAAGATTGATTCACGTTAGAGTAGATAACACAAAAAGGGTTCTGTTGTCTAGTCCAAAATATTCATAGGTTTAGGGTTTACAGAATTTTGTATTGAATTTACATAGATACATGATTGACAGGTGGAGAAAGATATGGACAGTGAATAATTAGAACTGCTGGAAGAGATGAACAAAAGGCAAAGCAAATAAAATGTGGTGATTTAAAGGCTTTTTCAGTCATGCTAATATTGTGGCACAAGGAAGGGATAGTAACGGTGGGTCTGCCAATTGCTCACTTAAAACCTCAGATAACCATGAAATTTTGTAGTGACATTCATAATTCCCTGCATTATTGTTTTTATACAAGCAAGCAAGCAATAGGGCCCACAATGTGCTTGACAGAAATGTGCAGCTGACAAAAGCAGAATGCAATGCAATAGAAAACAAAATAAAAGAAGACGTGAAATAAAAGAATGTGAAAAATTAACGGAGCACTTTCGTTTCAAGCAGTGCGAAAATTAAAAATTCATAATGCATCAAAGCAGAGCTGGTGCCAGCAGTATTAGCCAAACACTTACATAAACGGATACGTCTGTAGTCTGTAACACAGCGAACACAGTCAAAGCATTTCTGTGAGGGACTGAGTATAGTTTTTCCATTTTTGACATAAGAGTGGGAGCTGAGGAGGGATGTTGAAGGAAGGTGGCCTGACTGGAAAGACTTCTGTGTGAAGGTGACAGTTTTAAACTGACTCCTGAAAACAGCAGGCTGGCAAAGGAGCAGCATTGTGAATTGCCAGCAAGCGATCCATGCCAGATGTACTAAGCTAGTCATTATGCTAGTCAGTATAGATCAACATGAATGCATGTGTGCACATATCTCTGCCTCTTCTGGCACATATCTCTTACAGTCGAAAAATAGAGTGGAAAGATTGTGCAAGACCAAATTAAAGCTATTGAAGTTTCTCAGGTGGCATCATTGCTTTGCTCGAGAGCTGTCAACCATATTGAAGGCAATAGAACAGCCAGTCAATTAGGAAAATGTGCAGCCCCTGACTGGTTGGCTATGGTTCCTGGAAGTGGCTGGCTGTCACTGGCTGAAGGAGGTGCTGCATCAAAAATGTATTGGCATTTGCCACAGTTGCTTCTACTTTTTTATGCTCACTACTAGGGCTGGGCGATATGGCCTAAAATTCATATTGCAATATAATTTGAAGCATGTGCGGTAACGATATATATCGTGATATATTCTTTTCTTCTGTATAACGTATTTTCCACACTATATAAGTTGCACTTAAAATCCTTTAATTTTCTCAAAAATCGAGAGTGTTCCTTATGTATGAATTCTGGTTGTGCTTACTGACCTCTAACCGATTTGGGCGTACAGAAATCTGTTAAAAATGTTTTAGTACATCTTTGGTAAGCTGCACTGCTTGATGGATTGTCAGAGCATTACGGCTGCCGTAGTGAGGAGCTTCACGGAGTAATCTGGGTCCAAAACTCCGTCTACTTCAGGTCCCAAAGTCAAACGAACACTGAGAGTTAAAAACGGTCTAAATTCTTTAGTCTTTAATAAAATCATCAGCGTTGCTGCTTTATCGGGTGTAACAATTGAGTTTTACATCCATGAAAACAGAAGTTATTAAATTTAACGGAGTTAGAAGTTAACAGGAAGTTAGCTCGCTAGTTTCCACCTAAACATGACATACCATGTTCTGGCTGAGAGATTTCTAAAACTAATTCAAACGTACAGCTCTGCTACCACTTCCGACATAAATGAAGACAGAAAACTAAACAGCAGTGACGTTTGCAGGGTTACTGAAGTTGGACTAGCTGGTATATAATGTTGTGCTATGTGATTGCTAGCGACACAGCTATGTTAGCATAACATTAGCACAGTGAAGCTGGAGAATGAACGCCAACTTTTTTTCCACTCGATAAAAGTTAATGTGAGGGATTCTGGTGGTCAGGGACAAATGCAATCGCATGGCAGGATGCTATACACGGGGCAAACTTCAGTCAGGAGAACAACTGAGATCATTCATCCATAATACCAGGTTAGTTATTAATATACTGCAACAATATGGGAATAGAACAGCTGCGAGAGAATTCAACATTAAGTATCAATGTTACAGAAGTGGAGGAAGCGCAGCTTTCCCCATATTTCAAAAGTGCTTCATCTCTTTGCTATGACTGTCAGCATAATTTGCAAATGATAATGGTTTATCAGCGGCTACCGCTGCGACGCTTTCGACTAAAACAGGCGCAGCTTGATGACATCATCAACATGTACTATCGCGATAGAGTCAAAATCTCTATCGTTGGCCAAATGTATAATTTCTATCGTATATCGTTTACATCGGCCAATCCTACTCGCTACTAGCTTAGAAGTAGTACAACTTGAAAAAGTGTGAGGCAATCTGTAAATGGAGAAGATTTACTTTCTAGTAAAAGCTCAGCCTCAACTGCTGCAGTCAGCGTCTTTAAAAAAGGTAATCAGTCTTCATTTCTTATTTGTTATTCATTTTTCACTCCTTATAGCTCAGAGACTAGCTGGCAAGCTAGCAGCAATAGCTAACTAGCAAACAAAGCAATCAGGAGGTTTTTGCCAGCCAGTGAGGAAATACACATTTTTTTTTCAAGCAAATATTGGTTGCCAAGAGTCCGCAAACTGACATCTATGCCTGTGTGACTGGGGACCTTATTCATTTGATGCTGCACTATCACCATGATTGTCACATGTAAATAATGGCGCATGGTCACATGTCTACGAAACGTCAATTATGGCTGTAATGTCAAAATGTTCTTTAGGCCTATCCCCATGTGGTTGGGAAGAACACACATCAGCATAACTATGCAGTTTTCTTCACTGTTGTCTGTTGTGTATTTCTGCCACTTATTGGTTCCAGCGGGGCAGAATCCAACAGAACTCTATTTCACACCTTGCAATTAAAGAGAAAAAGAAAAGAAAGTTGTTCACTAAGTAACATGTTTACTTTTAATAATGGCTCCATAGCATCCCACTGCCATATCTGCAAACATCTGGGAAAAACTAAATCTGTTTCAACTCCAGAGTGGACATCATAGTTTGTTTCAAAGGGTGCTTTTTATGTTCTCCCTGGTTGCAGATTTATTCTCACCTCATTTTATTTACTTTTTTCCCTTCTACTGTGAGACCAGGACCAGACCTGGCTCACAAATCAATACATGCACTGCTAGTTAGGACATCCTATGTGGTACGTATGCATGTGTGGCTGTGTTTTTTATGTGTACGCACAAGAGAGCAGAGGAGATACGAAGAGGTAGGGAGCCAGGGCAATTTAAAATTGGGAAGAACAATGTTGAGCCAAGGTTTCATTATCCTCCAGGCTACTGTACCCACACAGTCGACAGCTTGTTCATAGAATAGATTTTTACAACAGCCCTAAGAGCAACACAGACGAAAGTGGGATTTTTATAGCAGTGTGCTGTTTGGTGGGATGAATGGTTGAGTGATTTCACACTGCTTATACATGAATTTTGCAACACATCACACAAATTTTGACATTCAGGTGAGGAAAAATCCAATATTACTTATAATGCATTACCTTTTGCATGGGTAAACATTCGCCTCTAAATATCGACCTGGAAATGGCACCTTAGTCTGTAGTTGAACACAGTACGTGACAAGGGAGATTTCATCGTTTACATGTACAAACCGTCTGTGGTGTGATGCCCCCCACCCCCACACGCACACACACAGCCAAATGGTGGTGCATTTCTTAGGCCACGGGGCTATTTTTTCTTTTAAAAGCTGAGGTGTCAAAACAGGTATTTCATGGTTGGATACCCTTTTTAATCTGTCTCTCTCTCCCCAAGAGGCTTCCACTCTGCTGACAGTCTTCCTCTTTCTCCACCACACTCACTCAGGCTTTCTCAAAAGAATAGAAACAGAACAGTGTGGCCCGGCAGCCATCAAACCCCGTTTGTATTGTCTCTATTTAACTGCAAAATATTTTATATTATTCAGCACGGAAAGGTCGTTTTTATATGATGTTAGCATATGACTGATTTTACATTTACAAAACGAGATGCTGTGATGAAAGTAAAGGCATCATCTAGCTAGCGCACATAGTGGGGAGTTGCCGGGGAAAGGAGGAAGTAGCATGATAATTTAATTTTCTGCAGTCTGAGCAGCATGTGTGTGACACTGACTTGTCAGCTGATGGATGATAACTACAGCAACTACAGCTGCAACTAGGCATGAGGGACGTGTGTGTGTGTCTTAGTTCCAAAAAATGAGCGCATGCAAGGATTCCTGTTCCAAATTTTAAAGTGGATGCTCTTTTCATAACAGACCATGCATAGTGGGGTATATCAGCCAAAAACCAAGAAAACTGGATGTCCACAGAATCGGTTTCTTTCATTCCAACCTCCTCAAAACAAGAGACAAGATTGTAGACCTGCACAAGGCTGGAGTGGACTACAAGATCATCAGCAAGAAGATCACAATCTTTCAGTATCTGCAATGTCCTCCTGCTTAATGGATAGACCTGTTTTTACATTTTCCAGTGAACTCGAACTTGGTATGATTCAGACAAGGCTTGTGAGAAAGTGCTGTGGTCAGATGAAACTCAACCCGCTGTGTCTCGAGGAAGAGGACTCCTGAGTATGACCCAAAGAGCCCCATCGTCACAGTCGAGCACAGAGGGGGAAAGATTCTGCTTTGGGGCTGTTTTTCTGCTAAAGGTACAGGATGACTTCATCGCACTCAGGAACCAGTGGAAGAGGCCTTGTAAATCTTGGACGAGAACCTTTTTCCGTCAGAGACAGCACTGAAGATGGATGTAAATCCAACATGACAATGACCCAAAACATACTTCCTACTGCATTTCTTGTAGTTACTGAAAAACTACAAGAAATGTCCTTGCCAACAGTTTTCTGCTCCAATTATTAAGCAGTCAGTGACCTGCAAATCAATTCACATCCTTTATGTAATTTAATTTTCTAGATTTTCGGTTTATATTTTGTTTCTCTCCATTAAAATGAAACTGCCATAAACATTAGAAATTGTTCATTTCTTTGTAATTGAGCAATCTTACAAATTCATGCCGGGAATAAATAAATATTTCTCTCACTGTATTTGTTTACTTTCAGGGCACAGGTGTTTTTGTAGATTTCATCTCCTGGTGCATAAACAGCTGTCTGATGGAATGATTTGATATTTTGTGCCATTTCTCATGTTATCTCTTGTTTTTGCACCCACGCGCTTGCCCGTGTCACTTTTGCTAATGAAATTAAATCCGCTAATTAAAGGTGTATTTAATATTTCTGCCGAGTCGAGATCAGCATTTGAGCTTTCTTGTGTATTTTTGTTCCCACAGAGGCGTCAATATTGTCTTATGACGGGAGCATGTACATGAAGGTGGTGATACCTAACATCATCCACACCGAGGCTGAAGACGTCTCCCTCCGCTTCATGTCCCAGCGAGCGTTCGGCCTGCTCATGGCCGCCACGTCTCGTGATTCTGCGGACACGCTGCGGCTCGAGTTGGACAGCGGAAGGGTCAAGCTGACGGTCAACCTAGGTATCGTATTAGCCGTCACCTCTCTTGCAGTTCTTGGGGTGGCCTTCCTGTTTCGGTATTTCTGTTCTTTTTGTAAAGCTTTTCTTTATGGTCCAGACCTTCTGTCAGACCTAACACATACTAAACCCGTTTCGTAGTTTGTCTTTGTAGTTGCATGGATTGTTTTTGACTTGCCTGGACTGTAAGTTTTTATGCCTTGTTGCGAAGATGTCTTTGTAGATTTTTCTATCCATCAGTCTAACTCGTAACACACTTATCCATGCACCGCAGCACATCTTTTGAACTGGCCGTAGATCACTTTAGTCATGCCCATTATTGTGCACAAATGGATTTTCTTTCCAAAGACACACATTTCACTTTTGAATGATTTCAATAGATGGCATCTCTGACACATGCGTTAATTCAAACACACAAACACTTCACTTTATCTTCTGCCATCTATTCTCAACCGCAGGTAGGCGTTACTGCATTGTAGTGCTGCCCTGATAGTTTGCATTTTTATCATGTGGGTTTGTTTCTTTGTCCGTTTTATTTGATTTGATTTCCCTCATGATAGCAGGTTCATGTTTCCCTCCATCCATTAGTGACCCTTGGTCTAGCTGGCATCTCCCATGCCTTGTTCAAAGATGGCACTCACCCCTTCAAAGGCCCAGAGCCTGCGGCCCGTCTGGCAAACAGCCCGATGCCACGGCACCTAGCTCGCCTGCAGATGGTGGCACGAGTGGTACATTTAAGTAGAGTGCAGGCCTTTATACCAGTAAGGCTGGAAGAGATGGACTTGACAGAAAGAATAAGTCTTCTTGTAAAGCATTTGAATATAATAAAAGCTAAAAGTCTAGAACATTTGTAGAGAATTTTCTTGGTCATTTCTAGTTTCTGTTTGAATCTGAATCCAGTGTTTTTGAAAATTCAGTTTAACTCATGTAGCTCATTTTCCACATTGCGTAGGATCCTCTGAAAGGGGGGGTCTTAAGGCCTCTGTGTGGTGTTGGTGCTGAGTGGCACGAGGCTGTTTGCACCCACTTTTCTGTTGCGGTTGACGGCACATGACCAGCCTGGTCACATGGATTTCAACCCGCACCCGACCATCACAGGCTCAGTTTCCCCCTTAGGTGTGGATTTGAATCTAAGATTCTCCTTCTCCTGGTGTGCCATCTAAAACGGCTTTGTTTCACACGACTAGTACAGTATTTTGGACTCTGGGTGCTGGGTTGCAAAATCGATGTGGCCAATAAGTTGCAAGTGACCATTTTGAAACATGATGGGTTTTTAGGGGGGGAAATGACACGGGTTTAAAAATGGAGAATAAAAAGCTTCAGATGGTTTATCCAGTGCAGTAATATTGACCCGTGTTGGTCCAATATTGCTGGGTACAGTAATACTGATGAAAAGAATTGGACTGGGGATTACTTTTCCAACGCTAATATAGAAACGCTTAATGTCAGTCGCCGGCTAAGCTAAAATGGTCACCAGTGTCATGTGACCGTCCCCGGAAGGTGGCTTTTTTTGCTCTTGGATGTCTGCAGCTGTAACCTTGAAGGATGCGATTTCATCTGTCACTTATTCTCCCCTCCCCATCTAGACTGTGTCAGGATAAACTGTAACACCAGTAAGTCAACATTCTTCTTCTGCAGCCTTCTTCCTTCAGTCAATGTTTGATTGTAGCCTGTGTGCTAGCTGTGTGAATGCAGGGGACTGAAAAGAGGATTTCTCAGATAAAAGGGGGGTATAGCCAAAGTTCAAAGCTATGCAAATCAGACTTAATGTACTCTATATATGTTAAATGGCCCATGTTTCCAATTTAATTCAGACACTAGTTGTAAATGGGGTTTTTTTGTCGGTTTGTATCTACTCGTCTTTTGCACTTTCAGACTTTGTGGGCTGTATTGTTTCTCAATTACCCCATAATAGATTGCAGCGTCTCTTTTTCCTGTTCTTCTTATTTAACACATACTGCAGAATATGGGTTTATAATGTGAAGTACAGCTGGTGTCAGAAGTCATGCTGTTATTCATTAAAAGGACCAATAGTTTCAAAGTGCTCACAGTCTTGTAGAAAGGACAAAAGACAGAACACAAAGAGTCCTTCAGCTGTGTGTGTGTGTGTGTGTGTGTGTGTCTGTCTGTACTGAAGTGCTACATTGTAGATGCCCTTTATGTTGATAGCTGCAGCTGTATATGTAGTTCTTATTATAGTAAATAGTGACTATAATGAAGCATTGTTAGGTTTGTGCATTTATGATCAGATATGTTCAGGATAATAATAAAATCACCAATTGAAATTTGGATTGAACCAGGAGCCACAATGCAGCAGACTCTGCTCTGAAGCCGCTCTGGCCTCTTCATCGGCTCGATGGGGCTGCATTGCCCTCTAGTGGTTACTTGGATGAATTACTTCAAAGTAAAGCGCTCAATTAAAAGTCACAATAAAAAGTGTAAATTTAAAAATCATTGAACACTAGAAAAACACCGAGTCTTTGTATGAGTAACAGCATCGCTGCCAGTTTGAAGAACTTTTTTTCTCTGCTGTGAAAAACAAAGCAGATTTTTCTTTTTCGTTTGAGCACCTCTAATCTCACTTAAAGCTCAGATGGAGGAGATGTTATCTGTATGTCGCGAGGACGAATGCTTGATTTGAAATTGAATTACTTTATTTATGAAAACAGAGATTTGGTTTATGCTTGTGCCATGATCCCCGCTGTCCCTTCACTAACTAACCCTCATCTTCAGGCAAAGGCCCTGAGGTTCTTTATGCTGGACAAAAGCTCAACGACAATGAGTGGCACTCAGTGCGAGTGGTCCGCCGCGGTAAAAACTTCAAACTCACTGTGGATGACGACATGGCGGAAGGTAACGCTCTTATAATGCATTTCTTTATTGTTTTGCTGAGATATACCAAACGTACATGATCTCGCATCTCTTTTCTTTGTTTCCTGGGCTGATTAATGTGCTTTTATTTCTACTTTCATGAACAGTTTACATAGAAATTACACATAGTGTGAAGAATTATGCCTTTCTTCACTGGAAAAGGCATGCATGTTGCATTTATTCCTAGTATTACTCATCCAAAACATTGTAAATTATGAATATTCTGGAAGTAAGTTGTGCTGGGTATGAGAGTTTTTTCATTTTGTTCCACTGGCATTCATTATCCACACAAACAGGGCGTCTCGCTTCCTGCTGCTGGGTCATTCCCTTTGCCTCTTTTTCCTTTCTCTTCTCTCCCAGGTCAGATGGCGGGCGATCACACTCGTCTCGAGTTCAACAACGTGGAGACGGGGATCTTGACTGAGAGACGCTTTGTTTCATCTGCTCCTTCATCATTTATTGGTCATCTGCAGGTATTAAGAGCTTATCAGAAGCTCATGTCCTGTAGTATTCATTATATAATTCAAAGTCAGCAGCGGCATGTATCTGTGAGAGGAAATCAAGCATAGCTTGCAGGCTGATAGCAGATGATTTAGCTCAGCAGTCCCCAACCCCCGGGCCTCGGACCGGTACCGGCCCGTGAGTCGTTTGGTACCGGGCCGTGAGAGTTGAGGCTCAGGTGTGAAATGTATAGTTTTCAGGGTTTTTATCGGTTTTCAGCGTTATTTTGTTATCGTTTTTATCATTAACTCGGTTTTCCTGGGTCTTTTCACGTGTGTTAGGAATAAATCTTCTTTTTTTTCGGTACCGGTACTAGTTTTATTTTGTTGTATTTATCCGCGACACCTTAAAGGCCGGTCCGTGAAAATATTGTCGGGCATAAACCGGTCCGTGGCGCAAAAAAGGTTGGAGACCGCTGATTTAGCTGACACAATAGGTGGCTGCAAGCCGCTTTGCAACCCACATCCACCCAGCTCCTCCTCAACAACAGATGACATATTAGATTACTCTGTCATAATTTATTTACCAAATAAATGTTGTTTTATTGCTCTGAACTTGGAACTCTGAACATATTAACTGAGGCTGCTGGTTTTTTGTGCTCTGAGGATGGGAAGGTCAGACTTTGGGGCAAACTTTGGTCAAAATGCTAAAATCTTTGCTTTTATAGAAATGATCTGTCTGTCTAATGTTATGAGTCACTGTTATGGGTCAAGTTCATTCCAATGGAAGCAGCAAGTAGCAGTGAGGGTGTACGTGTGTTTCGATTTGTTTTTTCAATTTAGTCGATTTTATTTACCTCATTTTAAGACCTGCTAATGACATTTTTTAATATGTTCTAATATCTAAAACTTTAGAACTTATAGAGGCTGTACTTTTCTTCACAATATAATTAATGTCAGGTCTGCTGTCAGTGCTGTGTGAGAACCACACCAGTCATACTTTTATTCCTTGTGTATGTTTTTAGGGTTTATTAACTTGCTGTGATTCCTCCAGTCTTAGGTTGAGGTCTGAGGTCAGTTTTGCTCACTACACAGTCGTGCTTCACAGGTAGTAATAACAGCACCATCTCTCCCCCAGAGCCTAAAGTTCAACGGTATGCAGTACATCGATATGTGCAAGAATGGCGACATCGACTTCTGCGAGCTCAACGCTCGCTTCGGCATGCGTTTCATCATCGCCGACCCCGTGACTTTCAAGACTAAGGGCAGCTACCTGGGCTTGGCCACTCTTCAGGCGTATACCACAATGCACCTCTTCTTTCAGTTCAAAACCACCTCACCTGACGGTTTCATCATCTTCAACAGCGGAGACGGGAACGACTTTATTGCCGTGGAGCTGGTTAAAGGGTGAGTGGGACGAGGCGTGTTCATGTTTTATTCAGCAGTTGGAGTCCAGATCTGGATTATACATTTTAAATAGCAGGGCTGATGTGGGTACAGTTGGTACCTTAAGGCTTTATGAATTTAACAGAGAAGCCCAAACAAATTGATCCCAAATCTCCTTTTGCACATAAACACGATTGTGTTGGGAAGAAGATTGTTTTCTCTGTCAGTTTAACTCCGATTAGTGTCAGAGCAACGTGAGGTGATTGTGAGAGTTTTTCCATTAAAATTTAATCCCTATTGCAAGATAAAAAGAGACATACTGCACCCACACATGCACACACAAAACACCCCCCTCCCAAAATACTGATGTGTTCATCTGCTTCTTCTTCTTCTTCTCTGCCAGATTTATTCACTATGTCTTTGACCTGGGAAATGGGCCCAGTCTGCTGAAAGGAAACAGTGACAACCCACTGAATGATAACCAGTGGCACAATGTGGTCATTACCCGAGACGCTTCCAACACACACACGCTCAAGGTGGACGCAAAGTCAGTCACCCAGAATGTCAACGGAGCCAAGAATCTGGACCTCAAAGGTACCTGATCTCCCCTTTTCATCAGCTTTTTCACCTGAAATAACATCATGTCTTCATCTAAGGTAAATAAAAGCACAAATGAACAGTTTACTGACATGTATATGCACTATACTATGAGTCAGGGGTTACCTGAACCGAGAGTTACTTTTAACCCAAAAAAGATTTGTAAATGAATGAAATGAAACAGTTCAATATGAGATTATTCTTTTAACCTGCACCAGTAACTTCCTGGAATATCTTGTGGATATGCTATAAAAAATTATGTTTTTCAAGTATTTTAAGTGTATTTCATTACATTAAGATGAAGTCAGCCCACAATTGCTGGCTGGAGCTTAATAGTGACGCTATATGACAAAGTAAAGAAAGTAATCAACAGTGATGCAATCACGTATTTTCCTCAATTTTCAGGCGACCTGTTCATTGGAGGTTTGGGACCTAACATGTATCAGAATCTCCCCAAGCTGGTGGTTTCTCGGGAGGGCTTCCAGGGCTGCCTGGCCTCGGTCGACCTGAACGGCCGTCTGCCAGACCTCATCAGCGACGCCCTTTTCCGCAGCGGGCAGATCGAGCGCGGCTGTGAAGGTACAGATGGCCTACAGCGTAGGAGATTCCTGACCTGCTGCGTGAGATTTATTAGACTAATTAGAGAGCTCCTCTGTAGCCCCCCCTAAAGCCATTTGCTGGCACCGTTAATCCTCATTCTGCTTTCCTTTGCCAGGTATTTGTCACATTTTAGGATAATTCTTGGAGTAGAATTTGTCAGTCTGTTTATCTAATAGCAGCTTTCTGAGCTTTTGTGTTGCATTCGTATATTTAATGATAACAATATGTTGTAACCTCAGGAACAATTCTAGATTGTTTTACATTGTAACTCGTTTAAACCGAGCACTTTTCCTCCTAAAATTCACATCCTAAGGCTAACTAATGTATTGCTGTTACAAAATATAAACGAGCTGCTGCCAAGGTTGTATCTTTTGACCTATATCTATAAATTGAGATTCTTAGTGCTTAATAAATGCATTTCCCATGCTAATGCTTTAACTGTATTGAAATGGAATTGATTATTCGTGCATATGGAAAAGGTTACAACACATTTCCTCTAGAGGGCAGCAGAAGATTAAGATAACAAACGCTGCCATTATGGTGAACTCGTTTAATTTAACACCTTTATTTTTAAGCAGCTCAGCCCTCGCTAAAAAACCCAGTCAGCGCCCCTCTCCTGCTGCCACAGTAACAAACTTGTACAAGTTTTAAGAACACTAACGATGCTGCTCCCCACTAACCTCTACTCTTGTTTTCCGCTCTGCTCTGTTCTGTTTGTTATTTTTCTTTCTGCGCTAACAAAGTTGGTTTCACCAAAGCCGACCTGCAAGGTAGAGGGTTAAACTCCGCCTCACGGAGGCCTGCTCGCCTGAAAGTCTGCTGTGTGCAATGCATCGTGGGTGTCACCATGGCAATAAGGACCCCTTTATGTGCTGCAGAGGTGGCTTGCTCTCTGAAAAAAGAAATAGAGAATGCTGGCAGGGCAAAAATGAGTAAAATTATTACTTTTTAAATGATTTGTACTTTTTTATACCACAGCGCGGCAGCAGTGTGATTGTAACCACATCTGATCAGATATGTGGCCGAAACTGGCAAACTCGGCTTCTTTCAGGAGCACATCTGATAAAGTTGCGCAGGGACTTGCAGCGCACGTGTAATTAAAGGGAGTAAACAGATGGGGTCAGATAAGTGACGGACTCGGTCCAAAAGTCTGGTTAAAAGCAGAGGCAGACAGTTTGTGGGAGTGCTGTGTTCTTGAATAAAAATGCCAGTTGTGACACTGCAGGCTGGCGCAGACAGCAGGAAGAGGCTGTCGCAGCACATCTAAACACTGTCAGTGTGCCGCTGATGGATCAGACCTCTCTTTCTGTCTCCATTTTTTTTATTTTAATAAAAAATCCATCACATCTGCTGCTTTACCCAGATGAGTGTTGCTATTATTTTTTCCAGAGAGGAAGCAGCCTGCTGCCACAACACTGGAGTTCAGCAAAATCCTCCATCTCTAACAAAACGAGCACCGATGTGTTTGATTCGCGCTGATGAGCCGCTCGTGCCCGCGCGCTCTCTGGGTTGCCTGGTTGACCACCGTTACTGTCCATTACACAGTAAATGCACTTTCAGCTGGCAAACTTGCTCTGTTTATTCCACCTCAGATGTCTTCTTCTCCTTCTTTTCACATTGTCTTGCACAAGACAACTGCTCTTAAACAGTGTTTACTTGCATTTGTCTGCCATGTATTTGGACTGTTTATTTAATTTTTGCTTTATTTAATTTTGTTTGTTTCCTCTACGGTTATCAGAAGGGTTACTGTCAAGTTTTGTTTCCCCTTTTGTCTGTCTAGACTCTCACGGGGGGGTGGGGGGGTTGTTTATCTCGTTATCTATGCTGTGCGCTTGTCCTTATCTGCATTCCCTCTCAGTAAAAGTATTCAAAAGTAAGAGCTATGTGTGGCGTGTAGAGGAATAGCAAACACACATCCAGTTTGACTTTGAATACCCTCCTCAACTCCTGTCTGACTGAAGTGCATACACGAGGATATGCACTGCGTGTTCTCGAGTAATCTTTCCGTTTTCTCTTCGTGACTTGCGTCTGTCCAGTGTATCCAGTGTTCGCCGTGTCAGTATTTGTCAAGGAAACGACCGGGCTCGCTTTTTTAATGCCATTTTTGTTGTCTGTTTGTTTTTTAAATGTGGGTATCGTTAACATTTAACATGAGCCGTCTGCTAGGAGGTTTATGTCTCGTCTTGCCTGTTTTATAGAGGGAATGCAGCGAGTTTTACTCTGATAAAACTATTTGGAAACATGTTGGAATGAAATGAAGTGCATGCGCGTCCACCCGCACACACGACCAAAAAGAAGGAAACTTAACAGTGTCATCACATTAGCCCAGACGGGGGTCCAAGTCATTTGCAGCAACGTGTCTTAAGTGCCGATTGGAGTGCATCGCACACGCTGCAAGCGGCGTCTTCTACAGCACTTTTCGCAGTAATTAACTGAGAGTATATGCTGATGTTCCCCCCAACCCTGCTCAAAGAGCGTGCAGTCGACGCTGCGAAAACCTGGCGCCTGTGCGCCGCCTTCCCAGTGCTGCAGCAGCTTTAACCAGCATGAAGCAGGATTCATCAGGCAGTGTTTTTTAAACTGCATTCGCACTGCAGGTCAGGCCTCGTGTGACGACACTGTTTGCTCCTTGTTTTTTCTTCGAGGCCCACATGGTGTAAACCTGTCTTTCTAGAGTGCATTCCTTCTGCATGGGTCCTGCATTGTTTAGCCTCAGCGGTCAGTCTTATCGTTGCTTGACTGTGCACCTGTGGTATCTCCCTCTCTCTATGTTTCTTCTCCCCTTTCACCCTTTTTCAGGGCCCAGCACCACCTGCCAGGAGGATTCATGCGCCAACATGGGCGTGTGCATCCAGCATTGGGAGAACTTCACCTGCGACTGCTCGTTGACGTCCTACTCGGGGACCTACTGCAACGACCGTGAGTGCTGCTGGCTTTAAGATGTTTCTGCATTTGCCTTACATGTGCATTAAAGGGGGACTCCAGAGAGAAGTAGAAAGCCTTTAAAGGACAATGCCTCATGGGCTTTGAAGGACAGTTGATTGAGGAAAATTAAAGTATGGAAGGCTCAAAGCCAGCTCATCTCCACAACACTGTAATCATGTGGAGGTGCAGCACAAAGTTGATGGAATCCTCCTTTGATACATGATGCACGAGGTGCACAGAACAGCACAAAACTGCACAATACTGCAAGGTTACAGTTCATAAGTCGTACCATTATACATTCTTATGCACATTATTATACACACTCCATGCTAAAAACTGGCTCGACCCATGAACTCATGTGTGCAGCACTGAGAGCCGCATCCTTGACTCAAGGACTCGTTGGTTCAGGCCTGTTAAGTTAAAGCTTTGTTAAAAATGCTGCATGAATCCGGAGCTGAGAGCGTGTTGTGATCTTTAAATGAAGCACCTGAGAGATGCCGGCCGTTGTTAAGGGCATCTATTTTTTTGCTTTGTTGCTTTGACGTAACAGGTTTGCTTGATGTCCTGAGCTTTCGCGGTTCGGGCTCGACCGCAACTGATGATGTGTAAAATATCCACTTCTGCCTCAATCGCCTTTTCATAAGCGTCCTTCAAATAGCTTTCGCTAAAGACGAATTGCGAGTTTGTGTGCGTGTGTGTCTGAAAGCGAGGGAGAAAAGGGATCTCTTATCCCCATGACGACAAGGGACTTCCCCTTAGTAATCACGGTTGGCGGTCTTTCATTTAGTGTTTAATAGTGGGGGCACAGCGCTGCTGGGCCGGACTAATGAGGTGGTGGAAGCTGTTAGGAGAGCTGCTATCTGCGAGTGCTGGCATCCCCTAATCATCCAGACCTTTCTGATGTCAGGCTCGGCTGCTGTGTATGACTTTATATCTTTCTCTCGCTTTTTCTTCTTCTCTCCTTCTCACTTCCCTCTCTTTCGCGATCCTCTGACGCAGTGTTTTCCACACGGGGGCCAAACAGCCGACCTCAGCTCTCACTCGGTGATGGGAACTGAGTGTTTATGTGTTAATTAGTGATGAGAAGCCCTCATTAATCCCCCCCGGCGCTGCCTGGGATGACATAGAGGGAGGTCTCATTGATTTCATATCAACAAAGATGTAATTCTTCTCGAGACACAGGCGCTTTTGACGGTGACATATTTTACATCTTTGTGACTCTGCAGGTTTAGGTTCGCCTGCTTCTTTTGGAAATAGATGTGCACTAATATTGACTAGGCTGTCCAAGCGTGTAATAGTGTTTTTAGCCGTGCGGTTTTAGTCTTAATGAGAATTTCGTGGCTGATTTTCTTTCTTTGCGTAACTCTTTCCAGCAGTTTCTCTTTACTTGTTTACGGCAGAAAGGAGATGAAGAGAGGTGAAAGCCAGGCAGACAGGCACGCCGCTGCGGGAATACTCCAGCGCTTTGGAGTTGTGCTCGTATTGCACAAGTGTGCATGACTCCGTCTGCCTCAGATAAAGGGTCTCGTTTACTTTTCTCGGATCGAGCCGATCTTCCGACGTCCACTCTGACGACTGCCTTTGTTTCCTGTGAGGTTTCTGGAGCCCCTACAGAGGAGTCACGCACCACCAGGTGGCAGTAAATCCACAAGCTGGACCGCACACCGAAAATGAGATGCAATCCCCCGAGCATGAAATCAGTTTTCCTGTTATTTTCCTCCGCTGCTTTGCCTCTTGTCGTTCTCTCTTTCTCTATACATCCCACTGTACCAACCCACAGCCCTCTCGCCGGCTGTAGTTATTGATCACTGAATGAATAATATCTTCCGGACATTGCAAGAATCCAGTGTATTACATGTACAATTTGTGATTACAATACAGGCATGTTGCCAACAATTTTCTTAAGTCCTTGCCTTTGTGCGTGCATGTGTGTTCCAGGCATCTTTTATTCAGCAAGCACAGCGAGAGAGGGAGAAAGATCTTCTAATTAACAATGTGGGAGTGGAGCTTCTCCCTCGGTCTCTCTGCCTCTCCATCTCTTTCTCCAACAGATAGCTGCTAGCAAATATCATTAATTGCCTGTTTCTATGGCTTCATCTCTACCCATTGTCCAAATGAAGAAACTTGAATAAAGTAAAGTGAACACTTCTGCAAATAAAGCGATTGTTAGCACTGAGCCTCTGTGCCCTCTTCTCCATCATAGCTAACAGGTCACTAGGTGGTGGAAAAGATGAAAAAAATAAAGGGGAAAAAAGCGCCTCAGCAGGCGAGAGCTATCCGCACTGCTTCCATTTATTGCTGTGTACCTTTGCAGCCTGCACATTGTGACTGCACACCTTCACTTATGGGAACGTGACTGTGGAAATTCAGAGGGCTCGTTGCACCTCGCAGGCTGTTTTCAAAGCCTCTCGGACAATCTGTAGGTACATGTTGTGCCCAGCACTGCTTTAACAAATGGTTGGAGGGGGTTTATCCTGCTGGGTTCTGGCTCACTGCTTTTGTCGTCTCACATCCTTTCCCCTTCTTCTGCTCCGCTCCGCTCTCCTCTGCGTTCGGAGCGGACCCTCTCCACGTCTGGTTCCGCGAATGCCGCAGAGTTTCATTTAAATCCAAGGACATGAGAGCTTTGGGCCAAGCAAGAGGAGCAATCGGACACTCCTCTTCCACATCCAGAGCAATTACTCAACTTACGTAATAGAATTATCTCTGCAAAGGTCGCTGCATTGTTCTACTGTCAGGGGCATGGTAAACAAACAAAGGAGAAGTGGAAGAGGGAGCAGGAGGCGGAAGACAGGGAGCAGAGCGCTGTTCGCCAGTTTGACGCTCACATCAGTAATTGCACAGATAGATTTAGTGATGAATTTCACTGTCAGTGCAGTGATTCCTTCAGAATCCCTCTGCTCCAGCTTTTAGCCAGTGTCCTTCATTTATTTTTCCAAGGCGTGCACAGAGGGTTGCGACCATATCTGCCTAACTGCTTACACAAATGACAACAAAGCAGCTTTATTACTTCGTTCACTATTTATAAGAAAATAATCATGGCGTTCGCCACGTATTCATTTCTCCTCCGCTTGCTTAGCAGAGGAACAAAAGAGGTCGGGGCACAATGTATTTGCCTGCGTTCACAATGTTCTAGTGAGTGGAGAATACACAATAACGGCGGCGTTTTCCCACTATTTACTGATGGATCTGCTCAACAGTATTAAATCCAGAGGGGTAGGGGGGGAACGGGGGCGGCCACACAATGCAGCCTTTCACTTTGATATGACGTCGATGATGAAGCGATGAAGGGTTTTTAGAATGGAAAAGCAGGTGAACGTGCAACACACACCCACGTGTGCACATGGAAATACCATCTGCAGATATGTGAGAGCGTCGTGTGAATATTGAAAGGATTTTCATTGGAGCATTTAATATTTTATCGTGCTGTCTCTGTAAATAGGATTGAGTAGCTCGAGCTGGCCGGGGCCGGCCAACAGGTGCGGAGCAGGGTTTGTTATGCAGCGCCCTCCGACAGCCGTCGGAGCTTGGCTCGGTTTCAGCTGGGCACAGATGTAGCACCTTTACATCATAACGCACGGACAGCGATTTCAGCCAGCAAACGCATTCGATTTGAAGATGAATCGGAAAGGTGGAAACGAGCACGCCTTCTTTCATCTTCATCTCACAAAAGCTCGTGTTTTCACGCGGAGTTTGACAGCACCTTTCTGGTAAAAGAGGGCTTATAAGTGGAGCATAGCAATGCGAGAACATTTGCCTATAAATACCACAGGTGGAGCAAAAATGGGCCAAAAAGAGCTCTACGGAGAATGATTTGTCCTCAGGGCACAACCTATCCCAAAAGCACACTTTGGAAAAAAACTGTCGTAGTATTTGAGGCAATCGTTTTAGCTCGAAATGCTCACATGATTCAGCAGCCATGTAATCAGGTGGCTTAAAGACTGCCTGCAGTATCATCGAGGTTTGGGAGGGGGGTTTAGATGCCGCTTTGAAGGAAGTTGTTGTTGTGTCGCTGTGGCTCGAGGAAAAGTAATTGCCCGACATCAGCCCAGTGGAATTGCCTGAAACACAAAAATACAGAAGAGTGCACAAACATAAAGTTGCTCCTTCAAGGTTTATAATCTCCTTTCCGCCCTCCATCACTTTGTCACTCGGCTTCTTTGACCTATAACATCTGTATTAGAACCAGAACTGCATGTCCAGCCCCCGAGGAGGTCTAACGAGCTGCCCCGCTATTGGCTGATCAGGCTAATGATGCTTGCTCCAGCACTGCATCGTGTCACTGTGATAAGACCGGATGTCACTCGTGTCAATCGATGTGTCACCGTCGTGCTCAGAGCCGCGGTATAATTGGATATATGCAACGGCGTGGAGCCTAAACGCCCGGGGGCAGAAGAAAGAGAATGGATAAAAAGATGGAGGAGAACAGTGGGAGATGTTCATCCTCATGAGTGTCAGTGAATGGATGTGTTGAAGAAATATGAACTTTTCCATATTCATGCATTTACAAAGTGTTGCTGTGGTTCTGAAACATTACTTGTTTGTTTTTTGTTTGCAGAATTATCATAAAGAGCTTCCAAATGTCAAGTGAAAGGTGACGCTTGTGATGACAAGCCTACAAAGTTTCACCTGATGGTGCACTTTCCCTTAGCTCAGCTGTGCCATTTAGCTGCTTCAGCTCGTTGTTTGGCCGGCTACATAACTTGGGTCTCATTAAAGGTGCCCTGTGGAAGTTAGTTGGGGACTTGGCATCTTTTTTCTTTTTTTTTTTTACTTTTTACATTGTTTATACTGCTAGAAGTCAATGTCACTTTTTTTGCCACATCAGCAAAGTATGTAACCAACCAAGCGTCTGTATGTCTATCACACACTGCATCCCACCCAGACTGCAGCAAAACTGTGATTTACATCTGCTTTTATTCCACACAAACATCATCTTTTTAATTGGCATTCCAGCCACTTCCATATGATCTCAGAAATCCAATACAGCTATGCTACAGTCTCAACATTCAAGTCAATTCAATTCAATTCAATTTTATTTATATAGCGCCAAATCACAACAAAAGTCGCCTCAAGGCGCTTCATAGATACAGAAAAAACCCAACAATCATATGACCCCCTATGAGCAGCACTTTGGCGACAGTGGGAAGGAAAAACTCCCTTTTAACAGGAAGAAACCTCCAGAAGAACCAGGCTCAGGGAGGGGCGGGGCCATCTGCTGTGATTGGTTGGGGTGAGAGAAGGAAGACAGGATAAAGACATGCTGTGGAAGAGAGACAGAGGTTAATAACAGATATGATTCAATACAGAGAGGTCTGTTAACACATAGTGAGTGAGAAAGGTGACTGGAAAGGAAAAACTCAATGCATCATGGGAATCCCCCAGCAGTCTACACCTATTGCAGCATAACTAAGGGAGGATTCAGGGTCACCTGGTCCAGCCCTAACTATATGCTTTAGCAAAAAGGAAAGTTTTAAGCCTAATCTTAAAAGTAGAGATAGTGTCAGAATGTGACTTTTCCATCACTTCCTCTCTTCTTGAGAGAATCTTGCGGAGTGGCAATGGCAGATGTAATTAAAAGTAGCACCCGACGTTCTGGAATAAATGTAATTAATTCATTAAATTAATGAATAATAGTTTAATTCACACTACAGTGCTGCCACTTGTAGCTTCGTAGCTTCCGCTTATATATCCCTCTATACAGAAGAAAGCCTTGAAAATGCTGAGAAAAATATTTGTTTGCTTCTCCTGCATGGCAGCTTATTATTGATAAAAATCAGATCTGAGCAAAAAAAAATCTGAATTTAAAAACGAGTCTTGTATCAAAAAAAGCAAAAAGCAGCCTTTAATGTTTTCAAAATTAATTACTAGCTATGTCTGTGAAGGTTCTCAGTCATCCAGGTCATCGTAGTCAAAGGAGCTTGCAAAGAAAAGCGTCTGGACTTCTTTAAGTTACTTGAAGACGTTTCACCTCTCATCCGAGAAGCTTCTTCAGTTCTAAGGTCAAATGGTGGAGAGTCCCAGATATATATAATTATATATAATTATATATAATTATATATAATTACTAGCTAGTAAAGAGATGGCTCACTGGTGCTGTGGATGGAACGTTGATGTCAGCCCTGGACAAGAACTAGAAAATGCTTAACTAGCCAAATATATGAGAGTATGTCAGTGTTGTGTGACTGAGGTTTGGGGTGAGGTTGAGTTGTTTTCGCCGGCTTTCATGCTTTTTCTAAACTACATAATGCACAGAATTGTAGTCCGAAAGAAGAGTAAGCTAGTACACGCTAAAAAGGCCAAGCATATAGCATGGTAACGTTACATCTCGGTTACTGCGCCCAGGATAAGATGTTGAATTTCTCCCAGCGTGGCAAATAAAATTCCGATTTCGACTGCTGGCTGTGGTTGCACAGTGCAGCTCGGGCTTTCTGCGAGCTGCTTCCATGAGTGAATGAGGGAGATGTTGCATGGAACGGGAGAGGGAGGGAATGATTGAGTTGAGCACATTAGAGACAGTTACGATGAGGGGCATCCATCTGTTTTGGTGCACGGCGGGTAACCTTGAGGCTGTCAGAGCGTTCCCAGCATCCACCCTGTAGGCCTCACAGGCTGAGCCCAGCCACAGACACATCCATCAACACACGTTCTTAGACACATTTCAGCTGCAACACATACAAATCACCCAATCAATACCTTGAAAACATAGCCTGAACTGAAGGGTTTAGATCGGGAAGATTTTTTCTTTTGCAGGTGTGTAAGGTGCATGTTTGCTTTGTTGTAGTTTGAGTATTAATTTCAGATTTGCATCACATTGTCACATGCACACATACACAAACACACACATATGAAATATATAAACAAAATATACAACACTAAGATAAATGTGGATGTTTCGCTGCTGTTCACCAAGCAGCAAAACAGCAGTAAAGAGCTTCAGTTAAATGAGTGCGTATAAACGGCCAACTAGCTTAATGCACAGGACTACACTCTGCCATCTTGCTTGTAGTCACAGGAATGGATTTATGCACACTAATACAGACTGCTCAAACCTTCGACTAAAGCATGGAGCAAACACACACAACGTGAGGTTTTGCATAATTTTAATGGGGTCTTATCACACATATACAAATAGACATGTGTGCTGCTGCTGTCTTGCTGCTCTCCTCTGCTCGCTTTTTCACCAAGTATCAAAACAGCAATATAGCACGTCAGTGAAATCAGTGCATAAAAAGGTCATCAAAGAATTGGATTCACGTGCACTAATATGCACGAGCGCCTCGACTTGCTGCTACAACATGGAGCAAACACACACTGTCTTAATTCTCTGCTAAAGATGTTGTTACTGCACTCTAATTTTGCATAGCAAATATTTCTTAGCTGCTATAATAATGCTTAAAATTTCACTTAATGAACTCCTAATGAATACTAATCATTCAGATTGTTACTTTACCAACATTTTACAGCCTCTATTCACTGCTTTTGCAGCTGTTATGGCTATTAAGGCATTAATTTGACTCCCATGACTATTCAAGCTCTTAAGTGTGTTTGGCTGGACTGCAGATGGTAGCGTGATTGCTTTTTCTCTCATTGCTACATTTGTCTGTTTTTGGGCAGGCTTCCTAAATTTTCTTTTTCCATGTGTCCTGTTTTTGTCCAAATACCCAGTGAGCTTTAGTTTACGTACGCGGTCGTAAGGGGTTGCGGATGAAGTTGTTTGTTTACCTAACAGTGGGAAGGATCAATAGGAAGCTTCTCATCACTTTCTTTCCTCGCTACACTCAACAAATGCTTGTGCAGTGTGGCGGATGGTTTGGAAAGGCCACACAAATTCAAGTTATTTGTCACTGGCCGACAGCATCCCCACTCTGTGCTCGATTGCAGCAGCGAGTGTCTGCAATAGCCCTCCTTCCTCCCTGCTACTGAGGTTTCACAACACCAGTTTAGCAGATTGTGGATCAACAAGTAAGGTGAATTAGTCTGATTCTGTTGTTCTCGTTCTCGCCCCTTTTTCTCAGCAGTGTCGTCACAGTGTCACAGTCTCTCCACTCCAAGCACTTCATGGACTTTACTTAATCAGAAACCAGGAGAACTGGATATATGTTTTAATTTGTGTTCTTCTCAAATCAGAGTCGATCTGTATGTCACACTGGATTTAAACCAGGCTTGGATAGACACCTTTGCACACAGGCTTTACAAGGTCTTCTCCCTTTCAAATAATTCTTAGCACCTGGTTTTGGAATTAGAAAGCAGCGATTTTAACCAGAGGGCAGTTGTGTCATTCAGTCAGTTCAGTTGCCATAGAGAGGTCACTTAGTTATTGCATCATTGTGGGAGGAAGCAGTTTGGTCCTTCAAGCTAAAACAAGAAAGAATTGGCTAAATTGCGCTGGCTGATTGCTTACAGCCATTAATTTTAACCATTTAACAGCTCTCAACAAAAGAACCCCGCTGTGCGTCTCATATGGCGAACACAGTTCTTTGAGAAGAAGGCCAGGGCGTTTAGTTTCCATCTGACGAAACCGATGGCTTTCATCAGGTACAGTAGGCATTTTAAAAGCCAATTACCTCTGACATTTTTATTTTCAAAGATCTGACAGTAACCTCTCCAGAGTGTGCAAGAGTTCAACGCACAGAAGAGCTGGATGTACAGGATGCACTTACCTCAGTCTAACGACCCTGAAGCAACAAAGACTGTGATCTAAATGTGTTCAATAAGAAAATAAATATATAAACTGTCAAAGCATTTCTTTGCATTTTAGCAAATGGCCTCCTTTATGCTAATCACAGGAGGGAAAACAGTGTTTCACACTGCAGCACGCACAAAAATGATTGCAACCATGTAATAATGGATGTGTAATGAACTGTAGCAACAGGTTTGCGTTAAAGATGCAGAGCATGTCTGTGACCCTGAGTGAGTCAGTTGCAGTTGATGTTTCACAACAGCAGTAAAGTAGCAATTAGACAAAGTCTGTCTGCTGTTAGTTTGTGAGCGTTTAGCGTCACGAGACACGTCACAGATAAGTTGCACAGACTGACTCTGATTGGTTGCAACATGTTTACAGATTAGATTAGAACTCTTTACAGACCTTCATCAGTTTGTTTGAGAGTGACTGCAGTCAGCCTGAGTCAGACCACAACTGTTCGGTGGCAGGTCGCCTCCCACCAGGCAACCTGTGCAAATTGAAATTCGTCACTCAGACCTTTGGGCCATTAATTTTTCTGTCTCCTTCAATCACAAAGAGGCTGCTAGGTCCTATTTTCACTAGTGTGACTGAGACATAATGTTTGGTCCTGAGGTCTCATCATATTGCCTTGAAAATGCACATTAAAGATCCTTCATTTCTCAGCTGGCCTACCTCGAAATAGAGCAAGTTAGCCATCTAATCTTATCTTGGTATTAAAATCAGGGTTTTGCAGCATACAAACGCCACTTTCTTGGTTTCCCTTTGCTTTCACTATTTTTGTAAACATACATAATGTAGTGGGCTTATACATAGGAAGCATTAGAAGGCTAAAGGACATCCTATGTTGTCCTCACCCACGCGAACAGCATCAGCATCTGTTAGTTTTGCTTTGAGTGTAACTTTTCAAATTTGCTGTGACCCTGGGGCTGCAGTGTGATGACTTCTACTCAGATCTATTTATTGTTTTGCAGCCAATCCTTAAAAGACCCAGGTTTGTTGTCGAACACCCACACAGTCCTCTTTTATTATTAATAAAGAGGATATGGGATTACTGTACTGTGGTGATTCGTATTTCAGCATGCTTTCTCTTTGCCCTTTCCAAAAAATAAGATCAAGCAGATTGAGACGGTTCATTCACCTGTTCGATGTTATGTTGTGTTCATCATATGAATTTCTAGCACTCCTTTCTGGTACTCAGTTTATTGAGGATATTCTAGAGCTGCACGATTAATCGTTAGAAAATCGCGATCTCGATTCATACTTATGTGCGATCTCATTTCCAAATGACAACGATTTAAAAAAAAAAAAAGAAAAGAAAAGAAAAGAAAAGATGACGACGATTGTACCGCATTTTGATCCGGGACGTAATCTGCATGAAAACAAGCGCTCACTCTTCCCGCTCAACAAATGACAAGGGCGGAGCTTTATACCACGTGATACAGAAGCTGTGCCGTGTGACGCTAAAATTAGCAGGGAAAAAACAACGGAGAGCCAGTGTTGCCAACTTAGCGACTTTGTCGCTATATTTAGCGAGTTTTCAGACCCCCTAGTGACTTTTTTTCTAAACAAAGTCGCTAAAAAAAGACGTGAAAGCGCATATCGCTTTTACTCTCAACAAGCAGCGGGTGCTGTAACGCAGTCAGTTCTTCTTTTACTCTTTTACTCTTATGCTGTTTTGTGGATCAGGTTTAAAACTACTTATAAACACACACACAAAGTAACTCCACCAGAGTGCCTATTTCGGGTCACTTTTGCCGGTCCAAGCCCGGGTAAAGGAGCAGGGTTGGAATTGTGACATTAAAAAACAATAATTGCTAAAATAAATTTAATTTGTAGTTCTAAATAAATTCTAAATGCATTTAGGACGTTTTTTACTCACTTTGTCTCGTCCACGATGTTATTTCTCTCTCCAGCAGCGTAGGTTACAATTACATTAGCATGACCAATTATGCAAATTAGGCGATGACGCCATTTAGCGACTTTTAGGACAACCAATAGCGATTTTCCTTACTGAGGAGTTGGCAACACTGCGGAGAGCACGTCAGGGATGACGAGAAAGTGACAGGAGAAAATCCGTCCCGGTCAACCACCCAAACATCAATAACGGGAACCTTATACAGCGCTTCCCTATACCCGTCGAACTCCCGCAGGCACAAAGAAATTACGGAGGCTGTTACTTATCACCTGACCAAAGATATGGCTCCATCAACACTGTGCAAAACGAGGGATTTAGGAAAATGATCAACACCCTAGACAAACGCTACACAGTGCCGTCCCGCAACAATTTTTCTATTGTTGCACTACCTGCTCTATACACGCAGTGTATAGAGACGGAGTTTCAAGCAGTGCAACATTTTGCAGCAACGACAAAACGTGAGACATTTGTTGTTTTTATGTTTATTTATTGTTTCTATGTTCAGTCTCAACTGTTACGAAGTTGATGTGCAGTTAATAAGAGCAATAAATATTTATACTGGAAAAGAAAATCGTGAGAGAATCGTGATCTCAATTCTAAGCCGAAAAATCGTGATTCTCATTTTATGCAAAATCGTGCAGCCCTAGGATATTCCTTCTTGGTATCTGAATCTCACACACGCACACTGGGGATGACTCATGTTCTATAACCGACATCTGACCAAACACTGCTTTAGCAGTTTAAAGTTGAGGAATACCACATGCTTAGTGCTTCATGTTCACCTCATAATTATCAAGCTCTCAGCTCAAGTTCTCGTCCTTGCCTATGCTGTCGGTTACTGCCACTTTACTTCACACCTCTTTTTTTTTTAAATTCCTCTTTTCCTCAGCCTCATTGCTAGATGTCAGCAATTACTGTGTCAGCAGCTTCCCAGTTCCTCACTTAAACCCCTAAAAATGGCACTCACAGACTTTTCACTGTAGATTTTACACTGAGGTGCCACAATATTAAACTATGTAGGTTCCCTTTCTGCCAGCAGCCCCGTCGACACCTTGGAGGATAGACACAAGGCTGTGGTTCTTCTGGGCATCTGTGGATTGTGGATCCCGTGCACCGTGTAGATGTATATTTAGATCGGGTAGATTTGGGAATTAGACGAGGGAATTTGGAGGCCAGGTGACTTTATCTGAAGGGATGTTTTTGTGGTAGCGTTTGAAAGACTTGCCCACATACAACCCTGAGCATTTCCATTTTAATAGAAGGGTCAGTGTTTTGGGGTCGGGTTGAGTGTGAGTTAGATGGTCAAAGGAAGGGGTCTAGGTGTGTGAAACCCCGTCATCCTAGACTGGTTTTTGGTATGGAGGAAAAAAATGAGCAGGAGGTGAAACTTTCCTTTTTCTGTTATCTTTCCTGTAATGAAACATTACCTTTTTACATTTTCATATATTTCCACTAAAGTGGCTCATCTTCAGCCTGCTTTACGAATCATGACATGGAAAAAGCTTCCTCTCTAAAGGTCATCATTTATATTCATTATACAATGGCCTGGATGAATAAGTAATCCTGATTTGCTCAAGGGTTGTTGATTAATTTCATATAACAGCACTCTTACGTACTATGCTAAGTCCTTGTCCTTTTATTCTTTATTATCTAAATTCATGTACCTTGTTCAGGTATGGCTGCTGCTCTACAGCAAAGGAAATGTGGATTCAGGTGAATGTCGGCGGTTCCAAACATGCATGTGACCACATTCACCTGAGGTTTGTCTTTGGACTGGAAATACATTGAGTATGAGTTACTAGAATTCACTGACAGTTTGCAGACAACAAAAATAAGCTAGTTAAAAAATTAGCGCTCATATATGTTTAGACTTTAGTTGAAAATGGCTAACTCTTGTAATGTTGCCCAGTTTCTGTTCTGGCGGTGTTTTCTAAATCACACAATAAATGATTGAGTTGAACTTTTAGAGAGAAGATGAACAAAATAAGCAGCAGTAAAATGATCAGCCATAGCTTTGCCCGTATTTTACCTTTTAGGGACTAATGGAAAATAAGTAAACCACATTGTGCGTGCAGTTGTCATATTCACAGCAGGGCCCTGCTACAGTACAGCCCAGTGACAACCCTGCACATAATATGAAAGCACCCTCTCTCTCTGCTCCTCAAAGTTACTGCACCTTTCTTGCTTTCCATGGGTCTTCTTCTCACACACACACACACACACACACACACACACACACACACACACACACACACACACACACACACACACACACACACACACACACACACACACACACAAATAGGACACTGATGCCATTTAGATTAGTATCCCATGTGACCAATGCTGACATGAATTTGCTGGGTGACAAGGGACCCAATTACAGCAGAGAGCTGATCGTCCACGGACCAACCGTTTCAAATTGTCTCCCAGGCGTCAAGCAGGGGGGACAGGAAAATGTGTATTATTGAATGTGTGTGTGTGCGTGTGTGTGTACTGTATTTGTCTGTAACTGTGTCACTCTGGTTTCACATCTTTGAGCGAGAGGCTAGGATAAACACCAGGGTCAAATACATCACTGTGGCTAAGAGTAACCCAGAGTGACGGCTGTCAGTCTCGAGATGACAAATACAAGTTATGAGCTGAGACACACACATGTGCACACACACAGACCTTGCATTGCTAAGTGGGCTTACTCATTGACATTATGCATTACTTGAGCCCCTTTCCTTACGTTAACCATAATAACTCAACACCTAACCCTAAAGCTCAACCCTAAACCAATCTCTAATCTTCACCTTGAAACCTTGAAAAGAAGCAGTCCAGGTCCCCACTGTGACACAAGTCGCCATGAGTTAGTGTGCAAGCAGGTTAAAGGCCCTGCAACACACACATGTACCCACTTTAGGTGGTAGTGCGGTGCCAGTGTGCTCTTTCAGCCATGATTAGTGTCTTGGTAACTTTTTAAGAAGTAAGAAAAAAGAGGGGGCTGTGGGGGTCATCATAAGTTTATCGCTGTTTTTACAAAGCAGAAAGAGGCGCGCTGCTCTGTTAGTTGGCATGTTTATACCAGCTGGACCTCGCAGACGGAAAACGTACTCTCTGGGTTCAAATTTGAAATGTTAATCTTTTCTGCTAAAAAGCACTGCTTCAATATAACGAGCAATTTGCAAAGGTCACAACGATGCAGTGCAGAGTAATCATCGCGTCAGACACAACATTACGCTGCCGAGGTCCTTTGCAGATATCATTTTGATTAACCGCTCGCTCGCTTTTCTCTGCTTGACAGCTATCTTAACCAAATCTAGCTCGCCGCATTGATCAGTTGGCCTTTAACGGCCAAACAAATACTTCCTGTGGTGACATAATTGATTGTAATCAATCTTTCTCGGCTGCAGCCGTCCGGCGTGCTGCTGGCTCGGACTCGAGGGTTGCATTGCGACGGTTAAGCCGACCGGCACGCGCGTCTTCGGGTTTAGGTGTTTTGCATTTCCACGCTCTGTGCATGCTCGCTTTAGCAGCTGTGCCGTCTTCGTTCCGTCTCGGGCTATTTTCAAACCTCGTTCACTTCAACACGCAGCCTTCTCCTCTGCCCCACTTCTGGAAATGTCTCTGCGGCAACGTGAACCCCGCGCTCTGCAAGCACCGTTTGTTTTCCCTCCTCTCCGCCTTTGCTTCGGTGAATCGAACCTCCTTCTCGCTGAAACGTCTGCCAGGATAAAAGCGTCTCCCATCGCCCGGGTAATGCTTTTGAAAGGCCTTGCGTGCGTATTAGAGGCAGGCTCGGGGAGGACGCCGGGATGTCATATGTGCCGTCCTGGCATGAGGCAGAACGGCTGAGGGAGCCAGAAAGTCCTCCCTCCTCCCCTCTCTTCCGTTTACCGTTGCTCCACACTGAGCTGACTCACCTCGGCCGGGCCGGGGTGTTTGTTTGTTCTAAATAATTATTTGACAAAAATGGTGCAGGTAATGCACTTTGGGCTGCTTTTATTCTGCTCAGCGAGCGGCTGACAGTGATGGTGGTGGTTTCCCTCTTTATTATTCACCATGTAGTGTGTGGTGACTGCGTATGTGTCAGTGAGACCGGCCCCAGGCTTTTGCCAGCCCATTACTCCCTCGCTGTTCTACATGTGTGTGCGCGAGTGGGCTGTGTACACGGCCCTTACTGATTGTCTGCCCGTCGTAGGGACCCTCATTACCGCCCCCACACTGTCACAAGCATCTGCTTCCCTCCCTCTTTCTTTTTCTCCGCCTGCCATGCACTGCAGTGGGCTCCTAGCATCCGCTGCTCTGTTCTGACACCCAGTGAAAAAGAGATTGGAAAACACATAAAGGGTCTATATCAAACAAAGAGGGAGAACTCACATGGGGGGGGACATGGAAAGTAGGAACATATGAGTGTGTCCAAGCTGAAAGTGTCAGCAGGTTCTTGGCAGTCTTATCAGACTCTGAGTGCTAGTCCCTAGACGGAGATCGCTCTGTGGCCCTGGTTCGACCCTTGCCAAGCAGGTCCTTCACCACAGACGACCCCTCAGAGAGGCGGCTTTTACAGTGATCTATCTCACAGCCTGGCGTGGAGGAAGGTCAGGGCCTGAGGAGGAAGAAGGTCTGTGTGAGGCAGAAGAAAGGCAGGCAGAGAGAGAAGGTATAATGAGTGTTTCAGAATTAGCCTGGCTCACACAGAGAAAAACAGCAGTGTGTGTTACTAATGATTTGTTCGAGTAAAGCCCAGCGAGAGGGTGGAAAAAACCCCGGAAAGGGCAGAGGAGACGGAAAATGAAGAAGAGGGTGGAAGGGAAGATTTTTCTCAGAGCACAAATTGGAAACATGGCTTTTTCTTTTGGGCTCTGTTATTAGAGATTACAGTGACAGGCAGACACTCGGAAGGCTCAGTTTTGTCAGCGCTCAAAGTCTTGACAGCTTACGGATTTGCAGACGAATACGAGTAATATCCCTTTTAGATGAAATATTGATTTAGACATTTTGAAAGTGATCAGCTGCATATTGTCCTAATGACGCGTCAAGTAGCATCCTTCTAATCCCTTACAGAGACGCATGCTTACGCCACTTTCAAACTTGTTGACGCGCCTGTGAATAATAAATGTAGCATGTTCATTCACACGTTCTGTCCCACAATGTGCATATTTAAAAAGAGCGATACGCACGTACTCGTTTAGTTTTTAACTGCTTAAGACCGGAGTGATGGATCGTCCTACTTCAAACATGTGCTCTTAAACCTACGACAAGATAATTATTTAACAACCTCAAGGGGAAAGACATCCATTATCATATCTGCAGCTAGCATTGCTTTCTGCTGCCTCCGTGGTGGTGTGGGTCTGTTTAACTTGGGCTAATTCTTCAGAGATGCAAAATGAAAGTGATTAGTCTTCCCCGGAGACTGTTTTTGTTTTTTTTTGCGTTTGCAGAGATGTAAACCCTCTAGCTTTTCTGCTTGCTTTTTGACACTCCTATCTCTATCCTCCTGCACACTCTAAATCTGAGAAGGAATAATTGATGGGGAGATGATATTGCTTTTTCCCAGCTGTTGAATCACAGTTTATTATAGCGCTCACTATACAGTAGCCAATTATCACATGGCACAGTTTCACACCTGTTTAAGACAAACACTTGTTTTTTTTTTCCTGACTGCGTCTAAACGTCTCAGCTTCATGAACAAACTGATGTTACTGGGTCTGATCCAGCAACGTTTATATGTCACTTTCACCACAGCTCTAGTCTGAATGCATTCAGTCACATTAATGGATAGGCCCGTATAAAATACAACTGCACTTGTCTCCAGTGCATCACTGTTTTGACCCTGAAGCTCTATAACACAGCGCTCCTTTATTTAAAGAAAGCAGTCGCATGTAATAAACGTGCTTTATTCTCTACGTGCAGCATCAAGAATTTGCACATTTGCAAACTGTTCGACATGCATGTGCAAAACACACGCTGGGTGACGTTGCATGAAGGAGAAGCACAAAGAGCTCGACTGCCATATTTCATCTGTGTAGTTTTCTGTCTTTGTCTTACAGATTGAAATCCTTCTAAAGTACAGGGTGGGTCATTTATATGGATACACCGTAATAACATGGGAATGGTTGGTGATATTAACGTCCTGGTTGTGGCACATTAGTATATGTGAGGGGGCAAACTCCTCTAGATTGGTCGTGACTATGGTGGCCATTTAAAAGTCGGCCATCTTGGATACAACTTTTGTTCTTTCAATAGGAAGAGGGTCATGTGACACATCAAACTTATTGGTAATGTCACAAGAAAAACAATGGTGTGCTTGGTGTCAACGTAACTTTATTCTTTCATGAGTTATTTACAAGTTTCTCTTTGTTCACAGCCATTGACATGTCGAAGAGGTTAACACGTGAGGAGCGGATCGAAATTGTGTTGATATCTGGTGAACGCAGTAACCGGGTCGTTGCAGCAGATTTCAATGCAAGACACCCTACGACAGTGGTCTCCAACCCCCAGGCCTCGGACCAGTACCGGTCCGTGACTCGTTTGGTACCGGGCCGCGAGAGTTGAGGCTCAGGTGTGAAATGTATAGTTTTCAGGGTTTTTATCGGTTTTCAGCGTTATTTTGTTATCGTTTTTATCGTTTACTCGGTTTTCCTGGGTCTTTTCACGTGTGTTATGAATAAATCTTCTTTTTTTCGGCACCGGTACTAGTTTTATTTTGTTGTATTTATCCGCGACACCTTAAAGGCCGGTCCGTGAAAATATTGTCGGGCATAAACCGGTCCGTGGCGCAAAAAAGGTTGGAGACCGCTGCCCTACGAGACCACCCATCTCCCATGCTACAGTCAGCAAACTGCTTGTTAAGTTTCGTGAAGCCAACCATTCCCACGTTATTACGGTGTATCCATATAAATGGCCCACCCTGTACAACTTTCAAAATATATTGTGTTGTTTGATGTTTGCTCACATTTTTTGCACAGAGCACATGAAACTTGCTGCATCATGACCCACAGGTTTACATTCTGCTTATGGATGCAGTGCTACAAGTCCATATTCTTATATGTGCACAGCTGGATGTATGCGTGTGATTAAAGAATATTATATATGCGTTTCCCCCTCTGTAATTACTTTTAGATTACAAACCCATCCATCCATCATTTCCTCCCGCTTATCAAATTTAGGGTCATGGTTGGGCTTGAGCCTATCCCAGCCCCGGCAGTCGCCAATCTGCAGCAATGACTTCAAACCCCGTTCTGAAAGTGGTGGGATTGTTTACACTAAGAAATGAACTGTTTTAAGAAAAAATAAGGTCATTTTGAATTAGATGAAGATCAAACGCATCCGGTATTGATTTTGATTATTTTGAGCTCCGCTGTCTTGGATCATAGCTGCCTGAGCTTAGCGTAGCACGCATGAGTCAGTTCACCTGCTGCAGGTTCTCGTTTGTATGGGTTTCTAGGCTGCAGTAAATCCCTCGAGCAGGTCTGCAGATGCCAGCTGCAGTCCAGGAAAGTGCAAGTACAGTATGTCCACACACAGAATAAGACTCTCTGTGGTAGAGCTGAAAGATAATGAGCTCTGCTAAAACTGCAACCTGGCAAGGAAATTTCAAAATAAGAGCAAGAAGATTGTCATTCTTTCAGTCCCCTACACATAATTGGGAAAGGTTAATATCTGGGCAGCTTGCCCAAAATAGGTCTGCATGTGGAAAACACTGCACTGTGTAGATGCTGTATTTCTATCTGTTAGTGTTATTTGCACAAAGCTATGAGCAGCAGTAATGTAAAAGTGACCCAAGTCTAAATGACAGAACGCTGTGACTCTTACAGATTGATGGTGCCAGCAGTGTTATATAGTCCCTGTCTGAAAAGGGCTTGAGTCATAACTTATGGACATATTTAATGAAACTAAATAGGGGTGTGTTCATGCCCACAGCAATGGTGTACGTTTGTATGCACACTCACTTTTAATTCTATATTCCTGGCAGAAGATCAATGCTTTATCGCCTGTATATTATTAGCTGCCCGCTGTTAGTAATGTGATGCATGTTGGTGGTAATGCTGCTTGTCAGACTTGCATTGATTGGTGCATCTTAGGCTCTGAGAAGGATGCGAGACGATGACATCCATTACATGTGGCCGTGCTCATTAAACAATAAGAAAAGGAAGAAATCAAAAAGCACAGCTGGTCCGTTATGAGGATACTGCGTAACAGGTCAGAGGTCACGATGCAGTTCGACACCACGGCTCATAATTAGGAAGGTACGTAATCAAAGCTGTATGAGTAACCTTGAGAAGCATCAAACGCTGAGCATTAATGGGCTAATAAGTGACCTTAAAGCTCGTTTGGGTAAAGTTGGAGTTATATATCCGAGCAAAGTGCAGGTGACTCGCCCTTCTAAATCATTTTTATAGTTAGTGCCTGATAGTTATCTGATCTTTATCCTTAAGTTTATGCCAGCCGGCGCACAGTAAAACACTGCAGACAGATTTATGTGACGGAATAGATAATTACTGTTCTTACAAAGTGGCCGTGGATACCTTAAAGCAATTTTTTATGCCAACAACGGGAGCTCAGGTTTTGCATCTGCACTGTTCTGTCACAGTTACACAAAATGCTTCGTTTAAAGTTCCAAGAGTGAGAATTAAGTTCCTGCTAAATCCAGAAGATTGGCATTGCAATTACACACCCCTGCACTCGTGTAAAAATAACCTCCTCAGCTGAGGTATTTTGGTGTTCTACCTTGCTAAACTAATGGACTCCTCATCTCACGTTTTTCCCCTTTTTATTTATTTATTTTACATTTTCAGCAATTTAGCATGTTTCAGCATTAAGCATCTGACTGAAAATCCATAGATATCAGATTTCTAGTGCCAGATGCAATTCCAACTAGGGCAGCCTGTGCTAAAGTTGTATTCCCGGTTGCTTTAAATGAAAGCTCCCAGTGTGAATAACAAAAAAAGTGATGATTTTGTATTTCCACTAGCACTGCTGCTATCAAAGCTTCTCTAATCACACAGGACATCCCTGGATGCTGGAGGATTCTAGCGATTCCTTAATCTCTACCTTTGTGATTGGGTGGTTTGAGCAAAGCCACCTGGCTTCTGCTAGCTCGTGCGTGGAGCCTCCTTGAGAAACAGCACAAAGATCTTTTGTTTTTGCAGCTGACTCTGCGGTCTTTTATTGGAGGAACTTTCTCCTCCTTTCTATTCTTTCTGTTTTCGTATTTGAAACTCACAGAGGGGGGCAGACTGTGCCGTATATATATTTGTCCTCCCGCTATCACCTCAAGGTGTCACGTGACATGCATTGCCATAAGCAGATAATTCTCACCGTAGCACATGTGCACAGTTATGTGGAGCAGCGTTTGTGCGTCCACGTTTTGCAGGAGGTGTTTTTAGAAAGTTTAAGGTTTGAAATACGCAGCGTGCGCGTCGGTGCTGGGGGTTAGGAACACGGGGATGTGTGCTCGAATTGCATTTTTACAGCTGTGTGCTGTAAAAACTAATTGAAAAGAAGGGAAGAGGGTGTTCTGTCACTTTGTTGGTGCTACAGTGTCACAAGCGCTGACCTCCAGAGCTTACATCATGACGCTGACCTTCTGCTAACTGCCTCTTTGTACGTTTGGAGACATAATTCCTGGGATCCTCAACAGAGTCAATATGCTCTTTTTCTGCTCCATTTCTGCTCTCCTCCTCTGTGAATCATCGCCGTCGTTATATAAATGACTTTAAAACACGTTGAGACACCATCAAGAGAAATTACGCTCGATTCCTGAGTCACGGCTCATTTAATGGGCTGGCTGATTTTGTTTGGGCTCAGCAGTGTTGCTATCCTTCGCATGTTCTGTATCCCCAGGACACGTTAGCCCAGCACGTGGCGGCTGTGCGTGCGTGCGTGTGCCTTTGTTCACTTTTTACGCAGTTTATCCCAGAGAAACAGGACTGATGTGTGTCTGCTCGAATCCAAGTGGGGTATGTAAATCTCTGTGTATGAGGATTAAATGGTTGAGGGGGCTGCTGTGAACTAAAGCAAAATTTCAGTCTCCCAAGGTTAAGTCTATCTGAATAGTTCAATTTATATTAGCAAATAGTCCTGACCTCTTTACCCAGAAATACACACTGATGTGCAGCTTTGTTAGGGAGGATTCTCAGCGAGGGCGAGCTCTTGCAGGGATTTCAAGGATACATAAATGACTCCAGCTGAAAAGCTCGAGGTTCAAAAGTTCAGTTATTGGCATGGATTTTCTGATTTTCATTTTTAAAATGTTGAGTAGTGCCATATCGTAATTGAAATTTCTATTTAAAATTTAACCTGTTTCTTTTCTCCAGTCTCTACAGTCCCAAAACAATAGAACCGCTCCTATTTGTTCTGCTTGGAAACATGTTAAAAGAGTAATGAGCTTTGCTTTCAACTCACTGAAATGAAAATATGGTTTAAAAAGATGGAAAGTTGCTTTAGAGTGCAGACACTTATCCCGGGGTTTATTGACTGTGAAGAAGCCAGGGGATAGATAACGTAGCGGAGGAGATTGTTCTGTGATAGCAGCTGATACGTCAAATAAAGTAGGCTGTGTTGTGTGAACACCAGCATTTGATTTAATAATAATAGGAAACGCAGTAATATATTGTATCCCTCCTGTTTTCCCCCGATAACATTTGTAGTAAATAAACCCACTGTGGAAATGCAATTTAGCTTGAAACTTCTGGAACAGTTTTGGTTTGAATTATGTTTTAAAAAACTGCCGTGTAATAACTCCCCTTTAAAAAAACACAACAAAACAAAACAAGAAAACAGTGTGAATGTAGTCATATTTAATATGTGTACAGGTGTGTACTAGGGCTGCCACAAACGATTATTTTGATAGTCGACTAATCAGATCATCATCCATTGGATGTAAAACGTACAGCTTCTTGCACCAGCAGCATCTGCTCTTATATAACTATCATTAGCTTACAGCTTTAAGTGTTTAAGGTCTGTGCTAACTAAAAATAAAGACAAGATGATAGTTTATTAAATTTTAATGAAATTTGCAGATTGTTTCGGTGAAGTTTAATAAACTCCTTGCTATCTAAAATATAACAGGACACCGGAGTAAATTCTCGAGCATCTCACACTTCTGATAATCAGCTGTCTGCTTGACGTTTATTCAGCTGTGTAAAAACTATAACTTTAATCTCAGCCAAACCGATTTACTCAGGAACAAATAAAATACTAAAAAAAGCCAAACAATAACATTTTTAAGTTATCTAAGTGACTTATATATCATGTTTAACCTGAGTAGCGAAAGACAGCGGTGGGTTTGAAAACGATTTGCGGGAGTCCGGTGTTCTCACGGCTCTAGTGAGCCTAGCCCCCCGGCTAGCTATCGAGCTAGTGGCTAACAGCGCTTTTGAAAATATGTGGTGTCTTGATAAACTGAGCAGATATTTGAGGTTTACACAGCTACATTCTCGCCTGAAAACATGTTAAACGTTTATTTTGTGACACAGAAAGAATAATAAGAGTAATATTAAAACTAACTAGCTGCCGCCATTGTTGGAAACTGAGCTGGGCTGCGCTATGAATTCTGGGACACAGCTTCTTCTTCTTCTTCGGGGTTTAACGGCAGCTGGCATCCTTGTACATGCAGTGCTGCCATCTTCTGTTTCAGTCCGTTATTACACTCTTAAATCCTACTACTTATTCCTGCGTCTTTTGGCATCTTACAAAGCTTCAAACGACGTGTCGACTATTAAATCAGTCGTTGATGATTTTGATAGGATAGGAATATATAGGAATATATACCCAGAATACAAGCACCTGCAACCAGTTGAGTCAAGTCCCCTCTTGTAAAGAGACAAGCTGCTCTCATTGGTGCAGACTGACTCAGATTGATTGCAACAAGTTTGCCGTCTGTCTGCATTTCTAAATGAAATGGCAATTATCTGCAAACCTCAGCAGTCAGCCTAAGTGCGTGAAATTCAAGGTAATCACTGGATCACATTATTTGTAGGTTGATGTTCTTTTTTATTTTAGTATGGCTGAGCCTTAGAAAAAACATAGCATTTCATTAATCTGAATGTAACACGGGTTTCAGTGATAAAGAGTAAAAGCTTAAATGCTCCCTTCTAAAAGAATGTATAGAATTTTATGACATGTCTTGAAAGGCCATTTTCTCAAAGTGAAATTATGCTCCGCTTTAGCAGCACTTACATAACTTAAAGCTTTTCATGTTATTATGGTCTGAAGGTTCTTACAGTCTTATTTCTGGAACATTTTACTTTTGATAAAAAGTAACAACAAAAACTTTGACCCTAACAATCCAGCAAAGTGATGAAGATCTGTTGAAAACTCTTGTTACAAAGAAGATGTACAGTAGCTCCTAATGTAAAGTGTTGAAGGCGGTCGCAGAAGTAATAATAAAAGTACAATCAGGCTTTCAAATGTTATTACAGTTATTACAGTATGAGCAGGTCACAGGTGGAGACTATTGATTATTGATTAGTCTACTTGTGTGGTCCAGCTAAGCAATACTAGCAGACAAAATTAGGAAATGTTACAATCGTCCATTGTTCTCAGACAATGAGTCGTCATAGTTTTTGTTTTTTGTTTTTTGCAGTCTGGTGTGAAATGAAAGACAGATGCCGTCATTCAATATCAAAAAATAAAATCTGGCTAATACTTCTCCCTTCAGTGCAAAATAATAATAAATATATTTTAGCCCCTTTGCATAAATAGATCCTCTTTGAGTCGCTGACATTACAGTAAAAAGAAGTTAGAGTTTAACCCTTTAAAACCGGTCAGAGCAGCACGCTCCGTTTTGCGTAACTATTTTTAAATCCCGGTAGCACAGCAACCACGTAAGCTAGCGCAATAATTTTTTTGCATATGAAACCGGAGGAGTTGTACTTACATCTTATGCCATCAGCTTGTCCTCGGTCACAGTTTCCTTCCACATAAAGATTTGCAAAAGCTGCATAAAAAGCACTTGTAGCAACAAAAACATAATATTCCAGAAACACGCTTTGCTGATCCGATCAGCTGTTCATAACACTTCCTACGCCCATCAGTGCAAACTATCGCATGTCCGCCATGACCTGCCCGAAACCGGAAGTGACGTCATTTTGCGGAAATGTAGTTTTTTTTTACCATCAGGGCCTCATGAGCCTATACTGGTGTTTTTAAAAGTTATGTTTGACTTTATGACTTTCTGTGTCGTTTCTGGGATGCTTAGGACTCATATTGCACTGCTGGAAATAGTTTATTTTGATGCATATGCTGCTTTTTTGTGCAAATTTGTACTATAATATTTATTTTCATTTTTCCTGCAGTGTATAAAAATTGGTGTATTTCAAAAATAAAACTATGAAGACACTCAAAATAAATTTCCTGTGGTGGGAAACTATTTTGTGCAACTTTTTTGTATTTACAGTTTTGAGGGATAAGCCTCTTAAATTTCTCTAACTAGAAATATATGTTAAAAAACAAAAACGATTTTCAATTTTTTTGTAGTTTATTGCACTTTTTTGCAATTTATGTAATTACTATGCACTTAATGCAGACATATTATTAAAATTTAGGCTATAATGGTTGTATTGATGTATAGCAACTTGAAATGCTCCCAAAAATGGCTCCACAGCAGGTAAAAATATAATATAAGCTCTGGCGGACTTGGTTCTATGGTAGGTCTTAAAGGGTTAAGAAAGTGAATATTGCATTTCTAAAATTTCGTATATATCTTCCTTTCAAACAAAGATGATCACTCACAGACGTCAGAGTGGGTCCTGATTTTTTTCCCCATTTACAGTTTGAACTTACTTCTGAGATGTCAGTGTGGATGCGGTCGAGAGCAACTCAATGAACAGCAGCTTTGCTATTAAGTTCAGCTACATCATGTTCCTCTCCTATCTTTTCGGCCTTCTACATCTACAACACTGGTTTCAACTCACTGGGATCTGTTGTGATATCAGATGAAAGAAGAGATCTCCCCCCCCCCGTCATGTCCGCCGCTGCTCTGGAAGCCTCTTATCATCGTGTAGTTTTCCGGTGTAACCGTATCTTCATTTGTGTGTATCGTACGTGTATACTTGTAGGAAGTGTGTGTTCAGCATTCCAGCCACATTATGTGCTCATGTAACCCTCCAGCAGTGGAGATTGACAACCGAGATCGATACTTGCGCCGGGATGCGAGAGTAGGGGCCATAAGGAGGGAAACGATATGTTTAATACATGGAGATCTGACAGATTCAGCACGTTATTTGCCATCTCCATTCCAACCCCCCCACCCTGCATAATGATGCTAGCAGAATACGTTATGATCTCACACCAAATAGTTTGCTTTACATAATTCAAATGGATTTTCCTGACATTAACACAGTTGTACCATCCTGTTAGTCTCAATACGTTTGTTGCAGACTGGCTCGCTGTGGCGGCGCAGCACAATGCTCTCTGTTCAAGTGATATGTTTATTGATTAGCATTCAAATATCTCAGTGAAGACAGAACAAAGATTTACCACAAAGCAAGAAAGCATGAGACAAGGCTAATCAAAAGGTATTGGCTGAAGCATTTGCTTATTACGCCAACCCTTTTAACAAAAGATCTTTTAGCATGCAGCTCCTGTACACAGGGCTCAAAGCAAATAATAAAATTCAATTCAATTCAATTTCATTTATATAGCGCCAAATCACAACAAATGTCGCCTCAAGGCGCTTCATAGATACAGAGAAAAGCCCAACAATCATATGACCCCCTATGAGCAAGCACTTTGGCGACAGTGGGAAGGAAAAACTCCCTTTTAACAGGAAGAAACCTCCGGCAGAACCAGGCTCAGGGAGGGGCGGCCATCTGCTGCGACCGGTTGGGGTGAGAGAAGGCAAACAAAGCAAAAACAAAACAAACAAACAAACAAACAAGAAAAAACAAAAAAACAAAAAACTTTCACCTTAGTAAGTAACTACATCAAAGCAAAAGAATCAAGAGGTTTTTTTGTTTTTTGTTTTTGTTTTTTTTTGCTCTTTTCATTCTTGATATATATATTTTTCTAATACTCTATTTTTAAACATATTTTTAAACAAGGAAAATGAACTACACCTTTTTAAATCACTGTCATAACTATTCCACAGGTTAACTCCTCTAACAGAAACACATCTCTGCTTTATATTTGTCCTTATCTTGTTTTTTTTAAAGAAATCTGTTCCCCTTAAGTCATATTGACTCTCTCTGACTTTGAACAGCTTCTGAGTACTGGGGCAAAGCAAGTTATTTTGTGCTTTATACATTATCTGTGCCATTTTATATTCAACTAAATCATAAAATTTCAGGGTATTCAGATTAATAAACAAAATGTTAGTTGGTTCTATATAGTTTGATTGGTTTATAATTCTTATAGCTCTTTTTTGCAACTTGAAAATAGGAAGAGTGTTCGTTTTATATGCATTACCCCATATCTCCAGACAGTAAGTCATATATGGAAGCAACAGAGTACAATAGAGTGTGTATAATGATTTTTTGTTCAGGACATGCTTTGTTTTATAGAGAATAGCAATGGTTTTTGACATTTTTGTTTTCACATGGTTTATATGAGACTTCCAACTCAGCTTATCATCAATTATCACTCCAAGAAATTTATTTTCGTACACTCTTTCAATTTCAATTCCATTAACCCTGATTTTAGATACATTTTTCATTTGTCTAGTGCCAAAAATAATCAATTTTGTTTTCTTTATATTTAATGATAACTTATTTACATCAAACCAGTTTTTTTAATATATTTAACTCCTTTTCCGCTGTAGTCAGAAGCTGTTCCAGGTTTTTACCTGAGCAATACAGAGTGGTATCATCAGCAAACAATACACATTTTAACAGTTTGGAAATGCTACATATGTCATTTATGTATAATATAAATAATTTAGGGCCCAGCACAGAGCCCTGAGGAACACCACAAGTTACCTTCAACTGCTTAGATTTTACATTATTGAATTCGACATATTGATATCTGTCATCCAGGTAACTTTTCATCCACTTGTATGCTAACCCTCTTATGCCATATCTCTCTAGTTTATTCATTAATATAGAATGATCAATCGTATCAAACGCCTTTTTTAAGTCTATAAAAACACCAACAGTATATTCCTTATTATCTATAGCATTAGATATCCCTTCTACAAGTTCCATCACTGCCATCGAAGTGGACCTTTTCACTCTAAAGCCATATTGGTTATCACTTAGGAGATTATGCTTCTCAATATATTTATCAAGTCTATTAACAAATAACTTTTCTAAAATTTTTGAGAACTGTGGGAGCAGTGATATTGGCCTATAATTGGTAAACTGACTTCTCTCTCCGTTTTTATGGATTGGAATAACTTTTGCTATTTTCATTTGTGAGGGAAATACACCAGTTTGAAAGGACAGATTACAAATGTATGCGAAAGGTTGCACTATATATTCTATAATACTTTTAACTAATATCATGTCAATACCAAAACAGTCAGTGGACTTTTTATTTTTAAATGTCTTCACAATGTTAATTATTTCTCTATGAGTTACAGCACCAATAAACATGGAGGACACATTCTGAGTAATATGTTTATTTAGGTCGTTATTATTTCTTGACTCTGGAATTTCTTTTGCTAAATTAAAGCCAACATTTACAAAGAAATCATTAAATTCATTTGCAATGTCTTTAGTTTTATCAAGCACAATATCTTTATCTTTTTTAAAATAATCTGGATAATTCTTATTTTTTGAGCCCTTTTTGATTATACTATTTAATATCCTCCATGTTTCTTGTGTGTTACTTCTACTTTGCTCCAATAATTTGTGGTAATATTCTTTCTTACTTGTTCTTATAATATTTACTAATCTATTTTTATATAACTTGTACTTTATTTCAGCATCTTTTGTCCTCTGTTTTTGAACTCTGTTGTGTTTGCGGTGATATTTTCAGAACAATATTTGACATGGTGCAAAAATATCAGCGCGTTGTAATTTGTGCATTTAGAGACGCAACCTGCTCCTCTTCCTGTGGAAATTCACAAACTTCCATTTTAACCTTTGCGTGCCTAACTTCTTAAGAAAGCGCTGCTGTGTGCCTCTTAGTATTCTGCATGGCACAAAGTCGGGAGGCAGCGAGGAGAGAGCCTTATTTGAAGTAAATATTCTGCTCTGTAGTCACAGGTACACCTGCTATGATCTTTTTCCAAACCCAGAGTTGCACTGATTGGGCTTGAACTGGCTGTAATGAGTCTGTGTGTGCCTACACGGTGCCAGCAGAGCCTGGGCGCTGCGAGGGGTCTGCAATCAGGAGGGCAAACCTGTAATTCTAACTTCTGACTTCTTTGGACTTTGGTGCGTGCAGCCGATTCTGTGTACGTCTGTGTGACTGCACTTAAGTGGTGGTTATTGCAAGCTGTGTCCTCGCCATTTACTGTTAGGGTAGCGGGGGCGTCTACCGTCTCATTTTGGTCAGCACCCCAATCAGACCTCTCAGGCCAGCTCCTGCAGGGTTACCTGCCCGGAAGGCACTGTGGATGCACGTTACTGTATGTGTGTCTGACCTCGTGCTCAACCTGCTTCTGTCCGCATCACA
>NC_140453.1:2629536-2649536 GCF_963576455.1 Neolamprologus multifasciatus | reverse complement strand
CAGTTAGCTTAGCAACCCTGAAAAGCCAAAGAGCAAAAATTCCTCTTCTTCCCTAAATTTACTTATTGACTTATCATAACTTGTATCACCTATCCAACACGTTCTCGCTCCCAAAGCGTAACATTTTACGCTACGTGACAATTCATCGATATGTTACACCCAACACGTCCCTAGATTACGAGATTGGAAAAATGAGGAAACATGAGAACCGTTTGGAATGAATCTGCACGTGTACATTTTACTTAAATCGCTTTGGAAAACACTATCTAACATCATTAAAGTGATGGTAAGGTTAGGGATTAGTTTATGGTTAGGGCTGGAATACATGGCTGAAACATGTAGCATCATTCTACTGGATTTCATCCATAATCCGGTACGTAGCATAAGAACGAAGACGGTCACCTGTCGTGTTCCTCAGGAACGCTGCGGGACTTGACAGATCGTCAGGATATTATGCCTCAGGAGTGAGAGCGGCCGACCTATAATATGGACAAACTGTGCTCTCTCTGTTCCTTGGTTGAAACCAGTTACTTTCTTTTTCTTTTTTGGAGTCTCCACTGTTGACTAACAAATGTCTGAAATAAACAGTTTGGCATGAAATGCATGTATGCATGTTTCAAGCATTAGCTCGAGGTTAGCTAGCAATGAATGTGCTGCTATGACTACATGTTGTGTTTACTTGACTCGCCCTGCGGGAGGGTTTTCCAGCGTCTGTGAAAACACAGACATGTTGAGTAATCATGTTATTCTTTTCATTACATCACTGTGTATAGTGAGATGGCAACAAGATTTTTCATAGACACCAAACAAAATAAATAATAAATACATATATTTATTATTATTTACATATTTAAAGAAAAAATATAAACATTTATTTACAGATATGCATGACAACACATTCCAGTGGCCCCAAAGTGCCACAGCACTAAAAATAACAAAATTAATTTACAAAAACCAATATACATGTACCCATAAGGTACACGTTTGTGAACAAGGTGCATACACATGACTTGGCGTGATGTTGTCATTCATTTTGAAAAACTACAATCATCCTGGTACCCTCAGTAGTAAATATTAGGGGTGCAACAATACTCGTATCGATATTGAACCGTTCGATACAGTGCTTTCGGTTCAGTACGCATATGTGTCGAACAATACAAAATTTTTAATTTATTTTATCAACTTTTCTTCTGACAATGCTGTCTGTGTTGAGCGCTCAGTGGATCTGCGTTCGACTACTCCGCCTAGGCTGCACTGTCAAGCGCAGATCCACTGAGCGCAGCGCAAGCTAGCAAGACAGAAGCTAAGCTCCTTGCAACATGGCAAACTGAACCTCCCCCACCCTCATTCAGATCTGGCCTTTGGAACTATTTTGGTCTTCATGTGACGTATGACCCTGAAGGTAAGCGCGTCATGGACAAAAGTAAAACAGTATGTCGGATGTGCCACGCAATGCTCAATTACATGGGTGGGAACTAGTGCGTTAGCGCAGTTAGCTCGTTAACGTGGGCACGGGGCGATCCGCGGTAGCTCGTTAACAGAGATTTGCCGTGTTGTGGCGTTAACGTCATTTCAGATTAACGCTGACAGCACTAGTGGGAACACAACGAATATGACTGCACATTTACTCCGACATCATCCTAGTGCAAAGACAAGTGGAAGCAGACAAAAACAACAAGCATGCATGCTACAAACTTTACCCGAGTCATTTAGATTATATTGAATATAATGGCATATAATATTGAGCCATATTCTCCTTATGGGGACCTGATATGTTTAATATGCTGCTGAGAATATAGCCCAGAAGAAGCGTATAGTAGAGCTTTTATTTTGGAAAGAGGCATTTCTCTGTAATAAACTCTCTTTCCCAAAGATGAGGGATTTCTCCATCAGATTTATTTTTGTTGTTGTTTCAGCAACATTAAATTTAAAAATTGTACTTTTGAGTTAAAATATCTATTTATAATTTTAATAAATGACAAATTAAAAAAGCATGATCATTTTTTTGTATCGAAAAAATATCGATCCTTGACACCAAAGTATCGAACCAAACCGTGAATTTTGTGTATCGTTGCACCCCTACTAAATATAGTAAATTTCATCCAGATTGATTAAGATGGCCAAGAGGTTAGCTAACAGGCGTGCACTGTAGTAACAGACAAATGACATGATGACACACAGAAGAGACGATAGCAGATTCAGTTACTTTTAGCTAAGCTAAGCCAAATTCTAAAGCTTTCACTACACGCAGTATTTATACAGAAGGCTAATAATTTGAACTTGATATGCAAATATGCTTTTTCTCTTTAAAAAAGTTTATATTTCTGCACAGTCAGATTTACAGTGAACTGCCTGCTGTAAGAAATAAGCTGTACACGATACATCATAATAGGCCTGTAATGTTATATTTAAGGACTTCATTGTGGAAAAACAAAAAACTGCCATTAGTGATAAACATATTACTCAATCACTGGCTCCTGTTATTTCACTAATAAATAGTGTTTCAGTCAAAATCCTCCCTCGGAAACCTTGCTGTAATTTGACTTCATTAAATTTGTAATGTTAGGGGAGATCTCATGAAAGGGAAACGCAGAGCCGGGTCTGCCTTGTGATTTCACCCCCCCGCTGCTCAGCAGAAATATGCTCTTTGATGTGCCTGAAAGAAGCAGGATTCCACGTTTTCTTTATAAATTCTTTCATTTGCTATCTAGCTCGCTTTAACAATTTAAAACTAGAGTCACCTCGAGCTGCGCTCAGGGACGACGAGCACACGATTCACTATTTATAATTGTTTGTTTCTCTCTCTCCCTCTACCTCGCTCGCTCCCTCTCACTCAGTTTCTTTCCCGGCCCGTGTCTCTAACGCAGCTCCGTGTTTGGAGGCAGGTGTACGGGTTATGGTTAGCGTTCTGCATTGTGGGCTCTGATGGGACTGGCGATGCATTATATTGTGAGCCAGATATGGCTGCAGTCAGACGAGCAAATGGATACTGCCTGTGAACCCTGCCTGGGGATAAAGAAAAAGACAAACTAGCAGAGCGAGGAATCTGCCCAAAAGATATGATTGTGCCTGACACTTAACCCCTGAAACCATTTGACTTCCTGCGAATCTCAGTAAAGGCGTAACTGCAATAATCATCACATCATTATCCCACAAGGAAAAAGAATGAAACCGCACACAAGAACTCACTCTGATGCTTTAAAGACATTTTCGCTCTGTGGTGTAGCCAGACATGACTAAAGCAGCCTCTCGGCCTGGCTTTGAGTTAATGGCGATGTTGATCAATGGCATTTGTTTCCATTACAAAGAGCCATTAGGGCAGTCTGACATGTTGTTTGGACGGCAGGTCTGCCTCATTGGAACAAACTATTTGATTTGGATGGACAAAAGCCAGCTGGTGTGGCAGGGCAGCACTTTTTTTTAAATTTAACACCTCATGCATATTTAGGTCACACACACACACGCACAAAATAAATGTGCTGTCAGGTGAGCGCCCACATTTTCTCAGTTTGAGGTTAGATAATAAGAAGTGCTGCGCAAGTGAGAGAAGATTTGCAGCGGTAGCCATACCATTGTTATATAATGCTGGTCGAAGAGGTGAGATGTACAATTTTTAAGCCAGGTATGCTTCTTTAGGCCAATTATAAACGCATAAATGGATACATGAATGGCAGCAAGATGAGCAAGCGAGAATTTGAAAATGATTAGCATCTGATGTAAAAATACTAATAATGTCCACTAATCAATACAAATTTGTCACATCTTGTGCACGTACGTGCCGCGCTTCCTTCCCTGCAATCTAAAATAAGACTTCTCTCCGAGCAGCCGTGACACACGAAAATGCAGCTCAAGCAAGCAGGAAAGAAAAGTGTTCAATATGGTGATCTGTGTGACTTACATCTGTCCTACTTTTTCAGTGCAATTCGACAGGACGCGGCTTCACAGGCAGTCGCCAACGATTTTCAGCTCGTTTCTAAATTGTTTCCAGTTCTATAGAGATCACAGCCTTAGCAAAACCTGCTTTGGTCCACTTTGTGCTGTCTGTGACAATCACAAGTCTTTCAGCCACCACATCATTGCCACTGAGATTACAAAGCCAAAGGTTGGCTTGTGTGTGTGCGGGTGCGCACATGTGGCTCTCTAAAGGAAGCATCCGTGCAATGTCTGGCCTGGCCAGGTGTTGTAGGGTGACGGTGGGCCTATTTTCCAGCTGGCTGCTCTTGTTAGAAGTCTGCCGGGCACACAAATCGCACCGATTGATTTTGCTCACCCACAGTAAAAAAGGAGGGCTGTGATTACAATGCATGCTTCAGCCAAACTTGAACAACTTTCAAAGTCTCCTGTCCTCCCTTCTGCCGTCTCTCCTTGCCTTTTTTTTGTACATTGTTCGGAAGGTAAACTATTCTTTTCTTGTTACAAGAGGAGCCTCTGAAAGGAAGAATTATGTTGTGGGTTTAAGCGCTACACCCAACTATTTACTTTCCTCGGAAGTTGTCGCAGTTAACATTATTTGACTGTATAATGCATTGGTAGGATACAGGAGCCTCTGTGGGTCGGGTAACGTTGCACTCAGAGTTAGTGTTGTTGCAATAAAAGGGTGTGCTTGTTCTGCAGCATTAAACCAGCGTGTTTTCCAGTAGCAGGAGAAACCAGGGCCTCTAGAGAAATGCAGTGCAAACTCTAAACTTGTGTTTTTCATCGAAAAATGGGAGGTGCATGGGTGACATAAGGTATATGCTGTAGCTCACCTGGATTGAGCAGGTGCTGCTGGTTTGAGTCCACCCCAGACCCCATATCCTGTGTACCATTTCCCCCTCTCCTGTCTACTCTGAGCTGTCCTTTCAACCAAAGTCCAAAATGCCAGAAAAAATCAATCTGTGGAAGAAAATATGAACTGTATATACTCACAAAACAGCCTTCTATTGTTGCCCAGCATTCTCTATTCTGGACCTTCTTCAGGATGTCGGTATACTCCAAAGACAATTGAATTTGGCATGCTCTCAAAGGCTGTCGAACTGCTGTCTAATACGGCTCAGTGAGCAAATGCCTGTATACTCGATGTAACTGAAGGTCTGTTCATTTAATGGCATCCACACCAAATAGATCTAGCAAGTTGTGGTTGGAGGAGATGCAGACAGTTCCCTGGAGAGAGAACACAAGTCTCTTATCTTAGCTATTGGAAAACAAAAAGTCAAGCAATGTGTTTGCTTTTCTTTTTTCTTCCAGGGAAACGTCTTTGACAAGATGAGAAAACACGAGGCCTAGAGGGCTTTAAAAAAAAGAAGGAAAGCCACACAAACAACATATTTGACCATTATTTATTTCTTTTTCTGGTGAGAGCGTATGAATTATGCCAGGCAAAATTTCTGATGAGATCAAAGCAAAATGTGGGTGTGCATTTCCCCCCCTTTGTTGTTTGTTTTTGGAAGTTCTCCATTTTGCCTTTGTTTTTGTTTTATTATATTCTGTTTCTGTTACAAAATCCCTCGTTGCTTTCAGGCCCGATGAAAAGGTTTCACCACTGACGGCAAGCCTTTTCAGCCGTGTGGCGCTGTGCACGAGGACTCATTGGTCTTCATCCTCCTGGCAGTTTGGACAACTTGATTTCTTCCTAGTGGAGGCCTGGTGAACAGTGTCTAGGAAATGCATCTTAGGAAGCTGCTTGTTATGACTAGTTCTAGGCTATCACTAAATCTCGTGGAAGGTATATGTGTATGATTTCCATATTAATAGAAAAAAACTGAAAAATGGTCTCCTGATACGGGTTTTTTTTCTTGCTTATTTATGGGTGCATTGCAGCTTCCCGTGCGTGCTAATGGTGGCTCTGTAAAAGGCAGCTCCTTCTCACCCTCAAACAACATGCATCTCTTCAGCCTTTTCCCTGTTATTTAGTCTTCAAAGCGACTCTGCGTCGGTGTAGAAATAACTGTTATCAATATGCCAGGGACATCTGTTTCTGCATTTTTTTTTCTTTTCGTATGTGCTCATCATTTTTTTCTCTTCGCTTGTGTTCCTGTTCTGCAGCAACGTAGCAACAGCGTGAGAACTCGTAATTAATCCAGCACGTATAATTGCGTTTCGGTGCATCTGGGTGTTCTCGTGTCGATGCCATTCCCCTGCATCCAGATGTGTCTGTTCCATCACGGGCTTATTAGCCTCTGCGAAACCCTTCTTAAATACAACCTGAAGATGTGAACAAATCAATTTAAACTGCTCAAAGCTTGTTTGGATAGCAAACAACAATCAGTTGGGTTTCGTCGTCTTCTTCTTTCTGTCTTCGGGACAGCATCGTCTACGATGGTTTGCTCCCATTTTGGACCTCTTGTTCCGCGCGCATCGATTTCCAGTTTTCGCTTTCTAAACCTCGACTCCATTAAAACTGTGAACCGTGACCAACACGGAGCCTTCCTCTTAACACTCCATATCACCGCAAGGTGAAGAGCGGGCCAAGAAGGCTAAACAGAGAACCGGTGGCAGAAATAGAAGAGGAGAGGAACAAGAGTGAGAAGATGTAGAGGTTTGAGGTTCACTCGGGGTAGCACTTTATCAGCCGAGCACAGCTTCCCTCCACCAGATTGGTCTTGTGTGTTTACGTGCGAAAAAAGAAGAAAAAAAAAGCGCCTATCTCGGGGCTACAGCTCAAGCTCAGGAGGGCTACGCCTGCCCGCCCTGCTTTGCGCGCTCACTCAGCACGGAGTTGAAGAGTTCACCCAGCGGGCTGAGAGTTGCTTCTGATCCAGTAATATGGAGCGTCAACCCCAGGCAGGTCTACAGAGAACTCAGCAGCAAACAGTGCTGAGCCTAGCCTCCCCTGTGTAACATCCCCCTGTCGCCTCCTCTGCTCCCCGCCACACACAAACACATCTATAGTGAAGATATTTTGCACTCTGTTTACTCCGTTTGCTCTGCGCTGGCAAGGTGAAAAAAGTTGGGCCATGAAATCGACAGAGATGAGCAAGGATTGAAAGTTAGGCTGGGTGTTAATTATTTATGTTTCTGCAGTCTAGAGAAGGGAAAAGTGTTGCGTGCAAATGTCCTTCAGCCATCAGGTATGCTCCAGTCTTCTGAGCGTTAGCTTTAGTGCTAATATATTTAAATCAGTATAGAGGATTTGGATATTTCTCTTCTGTTGTTAATTGTCATTATTATTATTCTAACCAGACAGAAGTCCTGTTGAAATGAAGGGAAAATGAGCTCTGATTCTTGGTTGCCTCGAGCGGAGCTTGGCATCACTGCCCCAGAGTATCAGGAGCCTGAAGGAACAGGAAGGAGGGACACAGAGATCTGACTGCATGGAAAACTGCAGGATGGGGAAGCAGACAGTTAGGCTGAGAGGGACACTCTTCAGATTATTAACAACTAGCATCAACTAGAATGATGCCACACCTTGCTAACAGAGCTCCTTCCTGTTAAAAGGGAGTTTTTCCTTCCCACTGTTGCTCGCTCATAGGAAGTGATCTGATTACTGGGTTATTGGAGGGTCTTACCATATAAAACACCTTGAGGCAATAGCTGTTGGGATTTGGTGCTATCTAAATAAAACTGTGTTGAACTAAATGTTTTAATTACAGAACAAACATATACTTTCAGATAGGTGCTATGAAAAAGTGTCAATTTCTTTTCCCAGTGTATGTTTCTTTCTGCATCATCTATCTGTAGTATGTGTTGATGGGAGGGCTTTTTAATATGTGCTTCTCACTAATGCGACTTCTGTACTCTAATGGTGATTGCACTTCTCTGCCCAGTCCTTTCATTTGTACCAGAGGAGCGGGCCTCATCAATGATTGAGCACGGCCTTGCACAGAAAGACGAGCAGTGAGCCGACAGGAAGGCTGGTTTTATTTTCAGCGGCTCTGCATCTGTGTGTTTGCACGCATGTGTGTGTGTGTGTGTGGGTGGAACAGAGGCCATTTTCCGGCTGAAGAGACACTGGTTTACGTTTTGACCTGAGAGACTTGGCAGAAAAGCTGGCTGAAGAATGATGGTGGGGGTAAACAGAAATTGAGGTGTGTATGCGTTTTCAGCTGAGCCCTGCTGTTATCTAGCACAAAATACAACAGAATCTCAAAGGTGTGTGTTTGCTTCTATTAGCCTGGGTGTCAGTTCACATTCTCCTGCTATCTATATGACTGAGATAGACTGTGTTGGCCAGCTCGAGCAATGAAGCGTTGCGGGCTCTGCTGTCTATGATGGACACTGTATGGCCTTCCCGGGGAAATGCATGTATCAATAGTGTTATAATGAGAGACAGGGGAGGGTGGATACACTCACTGGTCTTAACAGAGCCTCACCTTTATTTATGAGACAAGACACTGTGGTTTTCTCACAAAGAAGAGACAGATAATGACATCACTGTCAATGTTGCATCCTCCCCCTTCACAGAGTGCTATTACTTCTACTGTCAGCTGCACAAGGATATACCGTGAGCAGATGTAAGTGCGTGTGTGTGTGTGCTGGTGGAAGCTTAAGTGTATCCATTCAACAGGGGCCACTTTATTGGCCTTTTTTCATTTCATGGATGGGAAATCCTTCATTTGAGCCTCACCTGCTGTCACCTAGTGTCCTGTTTACCATCACTCTCCTCTACACAGCCTTAGTGAAAATCAGTAGTTGATCAGCTACACCGGGTGACAACCTCAGCAATGTTGGCACATTTCCTTCTAATCTTCACCAGTATGGCTCTGGTCCAGTATTATGACTCATGGTCCATAAAAGGGAAACAATGAGAGCGCACTAAGATAGTAGAGTCAGCACCCAAACCCTAGAGATGATCTACTGTTTGGTCAAAACCACCAATTTAAAGAGGTCACCAGGTATACTGTAGTCTGTGATAATATCACGCCGGGCCACCGTGTCCATTTAACTGTGTCCACTGCCTCTGCTAAACGTGAAATGGACAAACATGCAGACTCTGCATGTAGTGCAGTGCAGCTTTAATTTTCTCCCTCATAGTCAGCAGCATATTTGAACAAAGCTTCTCCAGGTTCACTGTGAAAAAGATGTACATCTAAAATTAGAATGAATATCCTGTGACCTGGTACTGTAAGTACTGTATTTAAATTTAAGCAAAGAAGAGGCACCTCTGCTTACCTAAAACCTGCTGTGTGCTTCTTTCCACTAACGATGGACCAAAGAAATCAGCAATATGATGTAAGGCATCAGCCAGACAGGTGGGAAAACTGCACTATCCTGACGGTGGGTATGCAGCGTTTCTACTGGTGGATTTCAAACGTGGATGTCTGCCAAGCTCGTATTGTGGGATTTGTTTTTTCCCTTTTATTTTGACAACCAGGCAGATGTTACAACTTCATTCTGTCATATCTGTTTAGAACATATCCATTCAATTATACCTACTAATCAAGGTATGTTGGATGGCGGCTGCATGCAAGTAAGGTTAAACCTAATTTGAGGCTTTCACTTTGATATATTGCATTTTTTCAAGCTGGCAGCGTGATACTCTCTAGTGTCTTTCACTGTCTCCTATCTGCTTCTGAGCTTCAGATACAGCCCAGCTTTTCTGTCTGCGTTACCACACAGTTAGCGATTAGCACCACATGTTACCCTAACAGAATGTAAAATTAAATTGGGTCTAATTTCAAATATCTAAAGTAAATGTCACTATTTGGTAGAGGTGGGAATCACCATACATCCCACGATACGATATTATCACAATACTTAACGCACGATACGATATTATTGCGATTTTTAAAAATATTTTGCGATATTCAGATTCTGTACATAAAGGTAAACTTTATCAATATTCATTTTCTCTAATATCAAAGTCTCACACTCAGTCTTTCTCTCATTTCAGTTTGATTGTTGACAAACTGAACGGTTTGTATTACAGTCTAGTCCAACTTAACTGAATCAACCATCTGGTACAATTATAGCTATTCTGAACTATGCAGTTTATGAAAACTATGCAGCCCCTTCAGCAACTGAAGAATTTGAAAGTAAATTAAAACAAAATATAATTTTACATGAAATAAAAAAGTTTTAAACTTAATTAAAATAAAACATGTCTTAAATTAAAATAAGTAAACTGTCATGTTTATTGCTGCCAAAAAACAAGTTAAACACATTTGGACAGTGAAGGAATGTCAGGATTCTTGCTCAGAAAAAGGATCAACATGCTCTGAAGTCAGAGCACAAAAACCTTTTTGTAACAAAGTATCGATTTCTGCTGTCCCTGTATCGATACATTATTAGCAAACAAAATATCACGATGCTACACAGTACCGATTTTTCCCCCACCCCTATTATTTGGCTTCTATTTTTCTATAAAATAACCTGAAACATTTAGACAGAGTGCATGAGTAGTTATTATGTTTCAGAGTGCTTTACCCGGCTACAGCAACTTAGTAGCACTTTCTAGCAGACAGCTAGTATTAGCTTTCTATACATAGGATACAAAATAAAATAATCCTCCTAATCATCCAAGCTGGCTGTTAGAGTTACAGCCCTTGGTTTCATATTCTTCCACTGGGTCGGTGGGGTGCTCTGTGGCTCTGTCTCTGTGGATCTATTCCACAGCAGCCATTTTGACATGTAATTATAGGGAAACACAGGTGTTTCTAATGACATCAATGAAGGTTTCGTTCTATTTAGATTCAGAGCCTTAATTAACACCTGTGTTTATGTCAGAGCAGCTGCTGTGGAAAAGATCCCAAGCTTATCTAGCGTATATAATATGAAAGATAGACCATATAAAACACATGTATGAGTCTGAGGTGTTTCATACATCACTGTACAGTAGTTAGTGTGTTTTCAGACTCGCATGCATATTGAAACCTTTGCCTGTTTGGCTATCACCCCCTCACATTTCCATTTTCTGCAGAGTGGGATTCAAAGAACATGTTAGCAGGAAAGGCAGAGCTGCACAGAGAGGCGCACGGCCGAGCGAGTGAAGCAGAGAGCGAGAGTTCAAGGAGGCTGACCTCACTCGATACGCTATTGATTTGCTCGTTTGGGTTCACAGCGAGAGTCTGACACTGGAACTTAACAGCTGAAGGCTCCATCTTCAGTAGCCAATATGAATAAGATCAGCTACTATCGCTTTATTTTCTCTGTCTCGTCCCACGTTAAAAGAAAAAAGGGCGCCGTTAGCATGTAGCAGCAACGGTTGTGTTTGATCACACTGGATCCACATTTTTGGGTCATTTTTTTTGTTTTATGGTGCTCATAATTTATGTTCGCTATGAAGTTGTTCTGTCTGTGTGCAGTGCATTCGAGTGTGAGCTGTCCTTTTGTTTATTTTTGTCTTAAATCCATCTGCCCTGGCTTAAAGCTGTTTCACCCCACTGATATTTCATCTTCAGTGATGGGTTGCTCAGCCACTAGTCTCAGTAATCTCACACTCTCAGCTTTTCTCCTCTTATTTTCCGTCTTTTCTCTCTGTCATTTCTTGTGTGCAAATGGGATATTCAACATTTATGGTTTACAGAGGCTGTCATGTATAATTCAGGCGTGATAACTTTGGTGATGAATTTGACCTTGAGGCGCAGCGAGGCTTTTGATTACAGTTCAGTAGCCCCACGCTTCAGCTGCTTGAAGGTATCGTGCGGGCCATTTAGGAGAGGCTGGCCTCGCTTTCTTGCTAATATGCACTATCTTCTTGCTATTGTTCATGTGCGACACACATCTGTAATTACTCTAACAAGAATCTGCATACACATACATGTCTTTTGTCTTTTATCTGTGTGATTTTACAAGCTAAATTTCTCAGATGGAAGCAGTACAAACACTCGTATCTACTCCAGAAAAGGAATCAAAGCCAAAGCACAAAATCCCTACCTCTCGGTAAGTGTACAAGAGAGAAGAGTGGAACAAGATTTAAATAGACGAACAAAGATTGGTGACGAGCCAGCTAACTGCTGTTGACAGTGCCGTGTTCCCCATAGTTTTGCAGCCCCACTTTGAAGACAGATTACTGTGGATTAATGTAGCTGGCAAATGTAACGACTCTGATGGTGTCCTCTGGCAAAACGGGGACAAAATGTACTTGAGGTGAAGAACGGTGTCTGGAAAGTCACTTTGATTACACTGAGAGCGTCTCGGGTTTCACATCACAACTATTCTGCACCTTTCACTAACTCAGCCCTTATTGGTACCAGGCTTGAACTAAAAGCAGAGCAGTTTAAAGGAAATCTTTCATTTGAGATTGTGAATCGTGTATGCAAGGGAAGTCAAACTTTCCTGCTACTTTTCAATTTGCTCTTGAGAGTTTTTCCCCTTCTATTGGCTTTACAATGCTTTGGGTTTACATTTGGAATTTGGTGGTAATAGAATATCTTCTCTAATCAATCAATAATCTAATTATTTCACACAGCTTGGCTAGAAAACCTTGCGGACTGCAGATGAATAATGGTAAAGGCTGGTCTCTAAGCTTTGGTTGTAGCACTGGCCTGTTTTGCTGATGCTACAGTCATACTAAAGTAAACAGTGGTTGGAGAGTGCAGTATGACCAAAATTATATTGGCTAAATGTAATAAACAAAATCTCTTTGCCTTTAAAATGGTTCCTTCAGTGACAGGGACTGGGGTATGACACCAGTCATTTGGCATCTTCAAAGCACTTTGGTGAATCAAGATGGTGACAATAGGCTAATAAGATGGTACAGCCTGCTATCAGTTTATGACTGTTGCAGACTGATACCAGCTACATTCAATCTGGTATTTCCATGCAGTCTGGGATAATATATAGATAAGAATTACAAGAATTCACAGAAAGTCATATTAAACAGAAATTCACATTTCAAGCAGAAATGTAGAATTTCCTACACAAACACTGAAACAGTTGCTGCAAAATAGCTCCAAAATAACATAGACGCGACCAGATTGAAACTATTTGAGGCGAGTCTCCTATTGCAAGGACACACTGCAGACAAGCCACACTAGTCAATGCAAACTGACCCAGACTGACTGCAACGTGCTGGGAATGTGTCTGCAAACCTTCGCCAACCTGTATGAGAGTGATTGCATTCCATCCAAGTCAGACTGTAACTGGCGGGAGACAGGTTGTCTCGCACCAGGCGACCTGTGCAGGCACTTTGCAGTTAAAAGGGCAACCAGGTGGTTTATGCAAGCCTAGTTCAATCACTGAAGATGCACCTATTTTTTTTTTTCTAGTCACAAGGAAGTTGTATTTTTACTCCAGTGTGAGTGAAGCATTACTCAGAAAGATTTACTTGTCATCTTGGAGTCCTTTGCATTTATCTGTATGTAGTTTGTTGAGCTTCTGAATTAGTGTACTTCAATTTGCACACCAGCTGGGAACCACGTGTCTCACTGCCTCGAGCACTTGCTATAGCGGCGTAAAGCTGTACAGTTATTAGTGCAGCTCCTCCAGTCGCTCTATCTTCTGTCTTATTATGTGAAAAGCTGTTGATGTTGATATCATAACATTGCACTGCCAGCCATGGTATTCCTCTGGCACCATCGCATGTGTTTTCTTGTGTAAGAGAAGTGATAACAAGAAATATCAAGTTCAAAAATAAGAAAATGTAATTGATAGCTGTTGTGAGTCATTTCTTTCACTCAGTGGGTAAAATTAAAGGAGAATTGGAAGGGGTTTGCGTTAAAAATTCCCAATATGAAACTGCAGACATGTATATATATTTTTTTAATCCATTATATGCGTTGCATTATTCATGACTTATGTAAAGCGAAACCTGTTTTTCCTTTGCCATGTTGCAAAACGTCCAAAAAGTCTGCATTCAGAGGACTGGGTAGGAACTCTGTGGTGATCGGGTCTTGTCCTCTTCAATGGTGTATTTTTAACAGACTTTCAAAGAGATAATCACTAAGTAACATGCACGGGCGTTATCCTTTACCGTATGTGCTTGTGCTTTAAATGCCATGTGATTACTCCTTGCAGCTTTTATAGTACAGAGCAGATTTAGACGGGAGCCTGTAACGGCCTATCAAGTTCTGTGCGGCAGTTTGTTACGCCCGCTGCACATGTGCAAACATCTGCATATCATTGGTGTAGCTCCATTTATCCTCGCAACGTTAAATCCATTTACCTCTTGCATGCCATGAGTCTAAATCTAGGGCAGAGTAATTAAATGCCATTCTCTTCCTCCATTAGAGAGATAATTAAGTAGGAAACCAGCACTCGTCTCATTGCTCTTTTATATGGAGGTAAATCGGAGCTGAGATCGGGTGAAATAGGTGCTACCTTGACTGAAAATTTCCTTATTAGTCGAGCCATCTGTAATATCGTCACCTTTGCCTCGCAGCGTGTTTTCGCAGTCTTTCCTCCTCCTGCTTTCTCTGTAATCATCTCAGCGTTTCTTTCCCTTTCTCTTTGTTTGTTCTAACACGATCATCAGGTGTGAATACCGTAGCTGATTTGCATCAAATGTTAAAAAGTTCCAGGTTTTATTGCACCTTTGCTTAAACAAATAACTTGCTGTGCCATTAGGTGTCTGTCACTGAGGAAAAAAAACAGGCCATCTGTTCTGGAGAAGAAATGCTGACTTCATAATCTTAATTTGACAGTAACAATTCACAGTTGGTCACAGTTTGTGACGTTTTCACAGAAGGGTGCCGTGGTTTCCGTTTTCAGAGTTGCTTGAAAATCAGCGACAGAAAGTGGAAATTTGAGGAGGCTCACAATAGGTGTGAAATCCAAATAAACCTTCTTATTTTAGCAAAAGGGTGCTATTCCACTGGGGATTATTGGAGATTAGGAAAACCAGTGAATATAGAGTTGGAACATGCACTGCAATCCTGTTATCTGTCTAAAGAAGCATGAAAGTAGTGTGAGATGAGATGAGATCGAGTGATATCCATTTCCAAGATAAATGTTCTTTGAACATTCATCCAGGCCAACATGAAAAAAGTCGGATTTTTATTCTATAACAAAGCTAACTTTAGAATTTAGGTTAATGGAAGCGTTTTGTTCTGCGAGACCACTTCCATGTACACATTTGTGTTCTCGTATAGGACACAAACTCTCGCTTCTCTGATTCAGTCTGAAAGCTCCTTTCGTCTGCTCCTTTATTCAGACGGGTCAGCACGCTGGATGAATCAGCACATTTGATTTAGCACAGATTGGGTTTTTTTGTTTGTTTTTACATCGGATGCCTTTTCTGATGCAAGCCTCGCTGGGATTTGTGTACTGTAATGCCCCAAATACAAGAAACATGCTTTTTATTTGTTTTTGGTTTGAAAGGTTTCAAAAGGCTGATTATTCAAGAACTAGACAAATGTTCATATTATTAGATCAACCAGCTTTTTGACATGAGAGAGTTTGTTTGTCTTCTACAGAGACTGTTTAATTGATCTTTTGTAGCTCCAGTTTTCTGTCTGTTTATAGCCTTTACTCATTACTGTAGTTTGATTTTTCCCTATTAAAAATTAGATGCTTTAAGGAGAAGACTTCCTTCAACATTAGAGTATAAATGGGGGGAAATTTCCCAGAAATTTGAATAAATCTTCTGTTTGATGGTTTGTTGGTTGGTTGGCTGGTTGGTTTGTTGGTTGGTTGCGTGGTTGGTTTGTTGGTTGGTTGCGTGGTTGGTTTGTTGGTTGGTTGCGTGGTTGGTTTGTTGGTTGGTTGCGTGGTTGGTTGGTTGGTTGGTTGCGTGGTTGGTTTGTTGGTTGGTTGGTTGGTTGCGTGGTTGGTTTGTTGGCTGGTTGGTTGGTTGGTTTGTTGGTTGGTTGGTTGTCTGGTTGGTTTGTTGCATGGTTGGTTGCGTGGTTGGTTTGTTGGTTGGTTGGTTGGTTGTCTGGTTGGTTTGTTGGTTGGCTGGTTGGGTTTGACAATTACCAGATGAGCAAAGATTCAAAGGAAAAGCTCAAAGTGAAACAGCTGACCTCTTAAACCCTTCAGCAGAAGAGAAAGGTTTGGTCCCCTCACAGGCTACCTTAATGACTCCACTTTTACATGAAGGCAGGCAGCTCGCATTCCCTCTAAAAGGCAAAGGAATGGCAGGACAGGGCACAACACTGGCATGAGACAAGGTATGTTGCAAGTGTATGGGAGGCAGTGTCTTTTTAAAAGCCCAAAGCTGTCGTCAGCATGCACAAAGTTTAGAGACATTCAGGCAGATGTCCCTGCTCAGGCTTGATTGCCTTCACCAAGACCCATCAGGGATTGCACTTAGCCCAGCTCGAGTTGGCAAAAAAAGACACAGAATCCCGAGTTATTTTTGCTATGCATGGTTCCTCCATTAGGTACAACTGAAATATTGACGCTGCTTGCTCTTTACACTGCTCTCCTCCATGTATCTTGCATATCATAGGTCAAGAATTAGCTGAACTAGACTTCTCTTTTAGCCAATAATGGATTTTCCACTTAAAGTTAAAAATTTGACAGCGCTCGATAGCTTTATTTTTTTTAAATAGTTTTTTTTACTGACTGTATGGTTTGTTTCCAGGCCCAGAAAGGCTCTTACAGAGAAATGTTCCACATTGCAAAGATTTTTAAAAAAGCACAACGCACATGTCTGCAACATTATTGCCAAACAACTTCAACAAGCACATTTCACATGTGATGTTAAAAAGTGATGGAATCAACTAAAGGTATTTACATAGGTCTTGTCTGTTTTGTGTTTATGCTACAATATTTACTTAGCATCAATGAATTGCATTTGTTTTTCACTCTCATCAAATTGTTTGTTATTGTTGGTGTTTTAATTAGCTCTACATTAAATAGTTAAAATCATGTACAATCAGCATATGCAGCATTCAATTAACAATGATAACAAGCCAATAAGTGAGAAAACATGTTTTATGAATAGCAGCATATGGAAAGTACCTGGCCTGATAATTAGAGCTTTATGCAAAACAAACTTGATGTAGAAACATCATCTAATCTTGTTGCAAACAATGCTCCTATGAGAGTGAAATAAGTGGTTTGAATACCTTAGATAATTCTCCCTGATGGGTGTGTATGTGTGTTTTTGGTTTTATGCTCTTATTGTGTATCTGCCCATCAATAAAGGTGAGTGAACATACTGTATGTATCTACTCATGTCTTCTTACCTGATTTTTGTAAAGCCAATTACTGCATGTCAATAATTTAGAGTTGAGCTACACGGACAAACGTATTGGTCAGTCTACATATTGCTCCTCAACTGCTTTTATGGCATCGCATTCTAAATCTATAGGTAATGATATGGAGTTGCTTCTCCCCCTTTGCAGCTGTAAAAGCCTCCACTCTTTTGGGAAGCTTTTCTTACTAGATTCTGGAGTGTGTCTGTGGGAATATTTGCCAATTCTTTCAGAAGAGCATTTGTGAGATCAGACACTGATGTTTGGCTTGCAGTCTCCCTGTTGGTGCCTCCCAAAGGTGTTCGATGAGGTTGAGGTCAGGGCTCTCTGTGGGTCAGTGAACTTCTTCCACATCTAGCTATCATCTATCAATGCCTTTAAGGACCTTATTACTTTGTGCACTGGGTCACACTCACACTAGAACAGAAAAGGGCCTTCCTCAAACTGGTTCAACAAGTCGGAAGCCTAGGATTGTCCAAAATGCCTTAGTAAGCAGAGCATTGATTTCCCTTCCCTAGAAATAAAAGGCCAAGGCTTAGCCTAGAAAACAACCCAATTGCATTATGCCTCCTCTATCAAACCTTACAGGGTTAGTGCAGGTAACATTCTCCAGACATTTACCAAACCCAGACTCCAACATCGGGCTGCCACATAGAGAATTATGATTTGTCTCGGTGTAGAATACTTTTCTAGAGTCTACTTGCAACACTTGCCTGACCAAAAGACATTTGGCATTCTGCTTGGTGATGTAAGGCTTGCATGAAGCTACTTGGCCATGGAAGCCCATGCAATGAAGCTCTTGGAGAATACTTTTTGTGCTGGAGGTCTTCCCAGAGGAGGTTTAGAGCTCTGCAGTTGCTCGAGTAAAGAGAACATCGGCAAAGTTCCCGTACTGTGCACCTCAGCGTTCAGTTTCTTTGCAACACTGACTGACGTGTTGCAACAGTGGCGTCATATTACAGTGTCACAGTCGATTTCAGTGAGCTCTTTACAATTACTTGTTCTTTCACAAATGTTTTCAAAGACTGCCTGCATGGCTAGGCGCTTGATTCTATGTGGCGGTGAACACACTTGGATTCGAAGATTAACCTGCAGCCTGATCCATATAGAGCATATTTTGTGAATTTCTTGCTATTGGTTACCACAAAAGCAGAGCGAGTCAGGCCATTATGAAATAGGTTTATGTCAGATACAGAACTTTATTCAAAATTTCCTCTGTTGGGTTTGTTTATATGAACAAGTTTCTGTTCAAAAGAAATTCTTGATTATTTGTTATTTTTGCTCGGGTGTTTTTTGGTTTTTGTATTTAATTTAATTTTTTTAATTTTTTTATTTTTTTTGCCTGTCCCGTTTGGCTCTTTTGCCATCAGAATTATTGTCTAAAGGCGAAGAAAGATGCCCAACGGATTTTCTTTACCAAATTGACCATCCCAGCTTTGCCGTAATGGTCCATTTGATTCACCTTTTATTCTTTATTTTAATTTTTACCTGATCATTTCAGGACAATACACTTATATACCGTAGCAGCAGTTCCTCACCACTCGGTTACTTTGCAGTTCCTCCTTCCATTTACAAAAATGCTTCACAAATTATCGAAGCTCTTCAATCCGAATGAAGAGAAATTGTTGTTGTGAAAAGTTTTTTACTGTGAAACTGAGAAGTGCTGAGGCTGGCAGGACACAAGTGTGTAAGAAATAGCAAAATATAACCACAACAGGGGCAGCACGGTGGCACGGTGGTTAGCACTGTTGGCGCACAGCAAGAAGGTTCAATTCCACCATCAGGTCTTTCTGTGTGGAGTTTGCATGTTCTCCCCGTGTTTGCGTGGGTTCCCTCCGGGTACTCCGGCTTCCTCCCACCGTCCAAAGACATGCAGCTTGTGGGGATAGGTTAATTGGATAATCCAAATTGTCACTAGGTGTGAATGTGAAAGTGAGTGTGAGCGCGAATGGTTGTCTGTCCCTGTGTGTTGGCCCTGCGACAGACTGGCGACCTGTCCAGGGTGTACCCCGCCTCTCACCCTATGACAGCTGGGATAGGCTCCAGCGCCCCCCGCAACCCTGAAAAGGAGAAGCGGAAGCGTAATTGTGTGGAAAAATGGCGACTTGTTATGTTGTTGTTGTCATGGAATTAATCCTGCAGTAATGCTGCATTCAACAATCATGCCTTTATAACACAGGCAATTGGACGGAAATAATTAGAGACCAGTCTGTATTTGTTTGGGCTGTCCGAGCAACAAGCTGGTATTTGCAGGTATTCATCGACTGGAAAATTGTTTTTCAACTCAAATGACTGAAAATCTCGACAATTTTAATCGATTTTCTGAACAAACAAACATTCATTATTGTTTATTTTCTCATTTAAAATGTTGCAGATATTATTTCACTTGTCAGGCTTGTATTTCAAATCCACCCACACCACAGTTGTTGACCTGCGGGTCATCACGAGTCCCCTTCAGTGCCCAGCTGCCTACTGCCATATCTTTACCTCCCCTGAAAGTGACCTGATGTCTGTGCATCCACACATGGGAAAAGGCAACGCGGCTTTGCAGCCGTAATTACGCTCCTCCATATTCATGAGGAAGAGAGAGTGCCCGGTGCGAAATGTCAGTGTTTTTCCCACAATGCTTTGTCCTGTCCTCATCCAGCTCTAATTGGACCGGTGCAGGTAGCCTAAGCAAATAGGAAGATGGAAGCCAGCCTGGATTGTGGTCAAAGGGGCCTATGGTTGAATTATATCGCCCCACCACAGTATCAGCACAGAGTCTCACCAGGACAGGATGGCCAATATTCAGCTACCCTGGGGTAATTAAAAATGTCCTCCGTTTAATTTACACCCGGCTGGCGAAGCATGATATCATTATTGGAATGCATTATAACTCAAGGTTATTATGGGTTTTATCTGCTGTGTTTTAGAGCAGGCAATTGTAAGATAGCGGAAGCTACAGTGCTGTGATACTACAGAGAGAAAGGAAAGGTGCAGCAGTCCTCTGCTCCGTGC